>NC_090872.1:3471490-3480514 GCF_036669935.1 Montipora foliosa | reverse complement strand
TTACTTGGTTTGCTTCACAGTTAGAGACTTTTGAAGCGTTCATTCTCATTTTTGCAGCCTTTCATTTTCCTCAAGTATGTTTCTTCATTTCATTCTACAATTCAAGCAAAATCTAGTTTGACAACCAAGTTCTTCAATACAAGTTCACCACTTTGCTCATACATGGAGTATGTGTGATCGTTTTTCATGGCTTTTGAAATCGATGACAGAGACTTGGCTGCTTCCTTTCTATTGTCAATCGTCTTTGGGTAGAACTCCAGGAATCAGCACGAGTCACTGTCATCGATGGAATAGACAATTATGATCTATTTGAATGGATTTACGATCAACGTGAAAGAAAAAAGCTGCCCTTCTTGCAATATTACAAGGGAACAAGATTCACACAAACTCAAGAGGCATCAGATGGGCAGAGCAAAACGCGCAGGTTAATTGGTTTTAATATATGTTGAGACTTTTACCTTTGGAGTTTTTTTTTTTTGCCTGTATTTGTGTATCCACTTTAGATTCTGTTTGTGTCCTCAGCTTGAACTAATGAGCTCTACGATATTTTAGGATTTTTTACCTTTTAGATATTTCTACTTGTGTATGTGTAAACATCCTAATTCTAATGTATCCTCTTAAGCTTCTATCAGTGTTTCCCAATTTATAGTTGTCAAAAGCTAAACACCTTGGAACTTAATAAAAGTCTTACTGTCATATTAAGTCTACTACTACTGCTATTACTACAGGTCCAGAGAGTTTTTGTCACCTGAAAATGAGCTGCTATTAAAAACTGATCAAAGCTGCGACTTAGTTTAAATAGCCAATTCCTTGGTAATTTGTTTGGAGTGTCATCAAGCCTTGTTGTGACAGTTATTCTGTCTACATGGCTTCCTCCTCTCTCATTGGAACTCAAGACTCTCACTCTGGCTGGCGAAACCCGAGAGCAAGTACAGAATTAATACCCTGAATGTTTTAACAAATATAAGCATGTCATAGCCATCATTGACTGCACCGAAGGGCCCATTCAGAGGGCCTTCATAGCCCTAGACAATGGACAAGATTTATTCATTTTACAAAGGAAGACATACTGCTAAGCTACTAGTTGCCTGCACAACAGTGGGGACTGCTTTCTTTTGTTTCATGTGGTGCAGTGAATTCATTCACGAACAGTAAATAAAAGCTGCCTAAATTGTAAAGAACTATACTTAACTCACTCTTCATCCCAATATTTTTCACACGTGGGAATCTGTGATAGCTAAGGGTAGCTGAAAGCACTAGCCTACCATCCTCGCTTAATGTATACTGGGTCGGGAGAATGATTTCTCCGTCCCTCTAGACTTAATTTCGATTACGCGTTCACTCTCAACTTCTGTTTGACTTTATCGAACACTCTTGAATACTTTGGAGCCCCATTTACGCGCGGAAAACAGCAAAGGTTATTAATCCAGTTTATTTGTGTTCCAATTGGGACTTCTCTTTATAACAAATATGATTTCGAACTTTTCTACTCCCCAGGACCTTTTAAAATTATCCTCTTCATTTTCTGCATCCTTCCCGATCAAGCGACGCCATTTTGGAACTGATGCCCCCTTTTCAACCCATAGTCCTTTGCGAAATAGGATTTATTCAATATGGCGGTGAATATCCGTAAAATGGCATATTAAGGACGTTCGCTCCAATGGTTTTCTGAGCATCCGTACTGCGCACGCAAATGCACACGCCACTGTCATACACGAGGCGCCCGCGCGCTAAGTATAAAAAGGAGAAAGGATAGGCAAAAAGGCCATGGCTCTAGCTTTGCATGGGATTTAACGGGTCTTGGACGGTCGGTGAACCCTATTTTTCTTTCCAGAAACGGATTTTTACTTTACAATCATCTCCACGTTCTCCAAAACTGAACAAAAAATGCAATGTGGGAAGTTAAAAAAATTTCAAGGATTGTTTGCTCACGCGACATTCAAATACTGCCATCTTGCGGCTGCAAGGAGCGTGAAACTGATGGTCCCTAAATGCGATCTTGATCTTTAAGGAACCTCACCAGTTGATTAAATTCACTTAATAAGTCCACTTAAAACAATATTTGGCAGAGAAGATTTCACTTCAAAGGATTAATTGCAGTGTATTTGGGTTTACAGGACACTGGCCTTATTCGCTAACGAAGTTCCGATTTTGTCCAGATCTTGGGTGTTTTTCGGGCATGTTCTTCTCCCAAACGACAGTCGGTGACCCCCCATTTTTTTTTACATTTCTTGACATAAATAACTCATCATCTTACAGTGGTAAAAGTTTCAGAAAAAATCAATGTTGAGCAATTTGCGCGCGAACGTCCTTAAGGTACGGAGAAGCGAATGAGAAAAGTAACATTTCTTAAAGTGTGAAATTTGAAATTTCAATAAAAAAATGCATTAGGAGTACGAAACTAAGAGCAAACAAAAGGAGATTAAAGAGAAGAAAAAGCGCCGGAGATGATAACGATTGGGGAAAATGGACAAACTGTGATAAAGCTGTGCAGGAATATAGTCACCCTGTTCTTCTTAGTTAAAGTTAATTTACAGTTTGTTAAAAAAAAATGAAGGTTAAATGAAGTCATATACCAACCTTTTGTTGCTGTTATTAACAAAAAAACCAGCAAATATAGCAACAGGAAAACCGGTTGCTGCAGTAAAATTAATTTCAACTAGAGAAAAGACTTTCAAAGCAGGGTTAATAAAGGACACACCTCTTTCAGTTTTCCGTCTTCTTAGGCAACTTGTCAATACCCGGTCCTCCAACTTGTAAAAACCAAGACTTAACATTAAATCAAGTTTAGGTTTTGGGTTTAATGCGTAGGCTAACAAACGGACTGAAGGATTCTGAAGTGAATGATCAACGCCCAAAGGCAGCCGAGAAGCTTCTTTAGACCTAGTAGCAGAGATCTATCAATAGAATATTAAGGGTACAACACAGGCGATTTGCACCTTTATGTTATGCTTTCCCTCGCCAATTAATTTCTAATAGATACAATAAAGATTATTATCAACCTTGTTTTACACTCCAAATTGCAAGTTACGACACCCTTTTTTATTTTTTCCAGTAAATTCAGTAACGCCATTGTTGCCTTCGCCCTCGCCGCGAGCAATTAAGTGAAACAAAAATTACACGTGGAAGTTACGTTACGGACCTCGACCTCTGTGAATATAAAAGCCGAGATAGATATTTCTTCCAAGAAAACCTATTCGTGTTTAACAACTTTTCTTAAACTTGCGGAAAATGTGCTGAAGGAAAA
Organism: Montipora foliosa; assembly: GCF_036669935.1. NCBI lineage: Eukaryota > Metazoa > Cnidaria > Anthozoa > Scleractinia > Acroporidae > Montipora > Montipora foliosa. Next base: position 3,477,267 of record NC_090872.1, on the reverse strand, counting down.
TTGGCTATAGAAGATATAACCCCGGTAGTAGGAAGTTTAAAGTAAGTTTGGTCACCTGCGCCACTCGCGGCATGGGACAATAACGCCTGCTCAAGGTCATGTTAGAGAAGAATGAACTCGTTTCCCGCTTTCAATTAAATATGTAATGGGAAAAAGGTAATGAAAGCACATTCTATCGTTTATTAAAAAGACGGGTCTGAAATTTAGGCTTTAAAATTTCATGTAATAAAGTAAAACATTACCGAGACAACTAGCTCGCACAAAGAGGAGAAAAACCATTTTTCCTGAAAAAAGACCTGCGAATTAAAGTCGCTTGGAAAAAAAAAGGCTAAAGTGAATTTGGGAAATGAGGAACTGACTAAACATATGTGCTATTTCACCTAAACAGCCAAAATAGAAACTGTATTTAAATTAATATTTGTGGATGGACTCCTTCTCCAGCTGTAAGGAGGAATCTCTTGTGTTTAACCCATTGTTAAGCACACTTGTCTTAAGGTGCCTCCCTACGGTTTTAGCACAAGTATGTTACACCTGAAGAAGGATGAAGAACTTAAAATGAACTATTGGTTTCACCTTGGGTGTTAAGCTCCTGGGCATTCACAGTGAAGCTTAGCAAACACACCAGGGATAACACTTTTATCAATATGCGTATGTTGCAGAATGTTGCCATGGCAACAGACAATCGTAAAAAGATAACCATTTTTCTGCATTTTCACACCTATTTGCTTCCCTTTATAGAGTTAGCCTCCGTAAAATATCTTGAAACTCGGGGAAGTCTTGTGAAAACGATTTCGGCCACTAATTTCATTTGAAAAAAATGAAAAACTTTAATTCCTCAAGGGATTCTTAAAAAATCTTACAATTTCCTATTTGTGATTAAAAAAAAAGAAAAAATCCTTAGATAAATTTTTTCACACAAAAAATCCATATTGTGAAGTAGGCATCTTTATCATGAACTATGCAAACTTTCACAAAATTTCACCGAGGGAAAACATGAGCAAAGTGAGCTCGTGTTTCCTTCGTTTGCAGCTTTTGGACGGTCCATTACAATTTCGAGACGACCACGCGCGCATGCGTATCCAGAGGCCTGTTTGCGCCACCTTCGTGTTCGAAATTCTAACAGCAAGGTAAATCGGTTTGGAGCTCTGTATGTCCTAACTAAAAACTATTTTTGGAAAAATTAGAACACACTGTTTGAAGATAAAATTCAAACGATGGAAAACTTACCCTATGGATGGCTAGCACATTGGAAATGAGCAACGATGGCTGACTAAAATTCGCGCAGTTCGAGTTTACTCGTGGTGATGTGGATGTTGCGCAGGATGGCGGTCTCGACAAAATTGCGAGGACTCTTTCTTTCCCGTAACGGTTATACAAGTTTTTCAAATCTTCAGATGCCAAGAACCACTCCCGGCAATTTTTTCTGCAAATGCTTTTCGTTATGGTACCATCGTTTCTTTTCTGGATCTGTACAGCTGTCCTCGGCAAGGATCTGCAATATTTTGTGGCGGACCGTCGAGATACTCCAAGTCCTTGAATGCGTGATTTGGTGTCGGTGAGTGCAGAGGTTCGACGAGGGTTCTAGTAGACAATTCCAGTTTTGAGGAAAAGAGAATCTTTCTGAGGGCAATAACATCTTCACAAGGCATAAGTGTGCGTCGAAAGTTTGATTGAACAAGGTCTTGTAGAGCGAGGACTGATTAGTCTTCGGGAAATGTGCCACTCGGCGTTCCGTAAAGCAGGAAGTTGACTTTTAATGAGTGTTTTGAACAGACAGAGAGAATCAGCAAAACCAGACATCCAATAGATGGCAGCGCAGAAGAGAAATTCATTTCCAGCATTTCTTAAAAGAATTGGAGTGCCGAACGTGGAGGCATTGTGTCCAATGAGAACCGTTGCGTACTTGTTTGTTTGTGCTGTTCTTAGGCTCTGCGTATGGACTGTGAGAGGATAGCTCGTAAATTGAGCAATCCGCACTATCAAATGGTTTAGCGCTTACAACGTTGTCATCCTTGTACATTTTACGCTCTCCGTTGTTCGTAACTATTTTTAGTTGTATTAAACTTTTGAGGCATGCAAATCGATGTCCTGTGTGGGCATGATGTAGGCGGAGAACTTGTGTGAAGCCGATTTGTCAGTTCCTGATAATTGGCAGATTTCCGCAGATTTACCTTTGGCATTTGTTTCGGTGTCAAAAATTAAAGAGGATAGAAAAAATGCTCTTTCGTATTTAACTTCTTTTGCAAACAGGCCTAAGGGAAATCTCTGGGGCAAAGTCCTCAATTTCTTTAAACTGGTTATGTGGAATTGCCATTAAACGTGCTTGACAATCTGTAGTAGGAGAGGACACGGTATAGATGTCAACTCAAGATTTAGGCCAATACCTGTTTCATAAGTTTTGCCCTCTCAGGCTTCTTTCCTGGCTGTCTGTGTAAGTACACTTTTGAGAGTTAAGTTCGAGATCTTTTGCGCTATTAAAAATCAACGGTGTGATTTTATGATTTTATCTTGAAGAGCTTTAGTTGTCATTCTGTTTTTATATTCTGTACAGTATTTTCCTGGCTCGATATGGAGTGCCTCAAGGGTTTGGCTAACATATCCATATCTTAGGTTAGTTTGTGCAACGCCACACGCGACACGAAAGTCATTGCTTTCACTTCACCCATAGAACCTGCTGTTTGTTTAGGATTTTTCGAACCAACCACACTGTTTAGAGCTTAATTTCCTTGTGAATTTGTAATGGGGGCTATATTTGTCAGCCAACTGCATCAGTACAGTAATCACTGAATATGTTTTCAAGGGCAAGATCTCAATTTGTCGCCAAACAAGTCTTTCCCATATGGAAGGTCCTGATGTTTAGACGAAGCTGGAATATTGACATGAATCTACACCCCTTATTTGTCACAGTTCTTATGGTCGCCAAATGACATGGGGAACAATGCAATTAATTGCTTTCTGGATTGCTTTAGCATTTCCTTTGTTCTGTGCAAACACCATATGAAAAACACTTTACCAGGTAATTTACTTCCACATTTGCGCCAAGATGGAGCTGTTGGCAATTTTGGTGTTATGGCTTTTAAATATATAAACGTGTTGTTAAGGATCTCTTAATATGTATTATGTCACTAACTTTTTCAAACTCCATAGGAGACTTTCTGTCGAATGGGAGCTTCAGTTGAGGGGGAGTCATCATCTCCAGTATAAAATGCATACTTCACTTTTTGTTTTGGGCATTGTTAAACATCTCCACAGCTTGAGGCCGGCTCCATTGCCTTTGATGAAGCAGTGTGATTTTTGAGACACTCATGTACTTTAACTTTTTTGTTGCTATTTTTGCCTTGGTCCACAGAATCGGCAAATCGTGGGTCTTTTGGTAGAATCCAAAACTTGACCAGTTGTTAGGCTCAGTACTGCTGCATGACCAGTATGTGAATTATGGCCTTTGCCCCTCGTCTGCCGGCCCATGTCAAATGAGGCAAGGAATTGAAACCAAAAGATCCTCATCTGGTTGGAAAACCATCATTAAGTATTTGTTGCACTCCCATTACTTAGTAAATCTTGAACAGCTTGCTCGGGCCACAGTTTCAATGGTGTTTGACTACTTCCACTTGCTCTATGTTAAATGTGGAAGAAGTGATCGTTGGCTGTTACTATGTGGACAGTACATTGTGGATGTGTGTGTGCCCCATCCCAGCATGAAGACAACCCAAAGCCACTTGTGTGTTTGTATCAAAAGATGCAGGTCCCCGCTTGCCACTCTCTGTGTTCTCCAGAATTTTTAATCTCATTGTTTTTGCCACCAAGTGAGCATGGTATCAAGAATGTACTGGCTAGACCATGTCGAATCTTCATTCTTCACCTCTTGCAAAATGGCAGTGGACCTAAGTGTGTTAATAAAAAACTTAGCTTTGAGCTATAGGGCACTTTTGTAGTGGGATAATAAGAGATACATTACACCATGGCCACATTTGGTCTGGTTAAAGGTAAGTTTGCTCCACTTAAATACATTCTGAAGAAATAGTGATGGAACCCCAAAAGCTCTTGAATAAGTATTCTGTATTGTCAAACAAACTCTTTAGACATTAAAAAAAAAAACTCTGAACGGGGCATCCTTTAGTTTAAAATAACATAAATCCCTATTGGGGCTTCTGACGATGTTTAGATGTTTATGCTTGTAAACAATGTTGTCTTATTTCTATTTTTTCTTATTTTTTGAGAGGGGAATTGTATTTACGGTCAATGGTAGGAGGGTGATTATAGCTTCATTAATTCAAAAAAGAAGCTAATTTAAAAAGTTGAGGAACACAAGAGAATGCTTTTTTCCCCATTTTGTTGGGTATTGTATTATTCATCTGCATCTTCTAACGGTACCTTGAATGGCAAAAAATGACCATGTTTGAGGTTTTCACGGAAGACGTCAAAGATCAATAATGCGGGTTCCATGTGGACACAGCTTCTTGTAACATGACAGCCTCTGAAGAAGTTCATCACATGGCTATTTAGATTTAATGACTTCCGAACTCGATTTATACTTTCAGAGTGAACACGAGCAAATGCTTGAAGAATTGTAGTTTACCTTTAACCTTATTGTCTGATATTTGGTAGGAGGCTCGTTTTCATCCGTGGCGCTTTCAAAGACAAGTTTCCTTTTAGCACTCGGGAGTCGGAGTCTCTCGGAGTCTCCAAGATTTTAACCCATTCTCTCATTGGGCCAATGCTTTTTTGCTGTTTCCGAAGCGCCCATGCGTGCCACCGCGAGGTCGTTGGAGTAGGAACCGCTGTTCGAACTGGGGGGTTTACATCATCGCTTATTCCAGACAGAATTTTGTTTTCACAAATTTGGACGCCATGTTTGTTGGGACCAGTCATTGCGGTTTATGGCCTGCGCGACTTTCGCGTAGACATTTTAAAGCTCGCGCCATCGCGCGATTTCGTAACCAGTTCGCGCGCGCGTCAAAAAACTGTAGGGAGCCACCTTAAAAGTTTACCCTAACTTCATGTCAAAACAAAGTGCATCAAGGAAATTTAAACACATAATTTGCCTTATAATTGTTGCTTGTCGCTTCTTTTGTCGTCCAGTAATATCTAATGAATAATAATAATAATAATAAGAATATTAATAATAATCATCATCATCATCATCATCAGCATAAGAAAAGTTAAGCAAAACAGCTGGGATTACGCTTGTAGAGTTGCCGTACCCACAGCCAGTGGGTGGTTACGGAAAACTGGGAACGTAATTGACAGAAAGAAGTTCAGTGGGTGGATTAAGAAGGTTAAACAGAGCAGAGGCTGTGCACGAGATTGAAAGTTGAGGGAGGATGGCAAGGGAAATTAATCGCGGCAAAGATGGAGAGATGAAGATGTGGACGAGGAATGTTTGGCTTGGCTGTTCAGACTGGAAAACAGCTCCCACTCAACACAGTGGTGGGGCTACAGGAGTTATATCAGCAACTCATGTCAAAATAAGCTAATACGCCTCGGAGGAAGGACCAAGACACACACGGGTGGTGATGAGGAAATGCAGGATATGTCGAAAAGCACAAGAGAGTGTAGCACACGTGGTATAAGGCTGCAGTGCAATGGTGCAAACCTTGGTATCCGGAAGGCAATAAAGCAGCAATCCAAAATTCTATTCTTTGAGATGCTTAAGGGATATCAGCTGGCGGACGCCAACCACCGTGGTATTCACCAGTCCAGCCCAAACCAGTATATCAAGACGACAAGGTGACGGCCAGCGTATTGGGATGTGCCTCGTTGTTCGTGGCGCACCTGCA
>NC_090872.1:3458990-3468990 GCF_036669935.1 Montipora foliosa | reverse complement strand
CTTTAGGGGTGTCTACTGGTGGAATCTGACAACCGGCCCAGGGTCTTTTCGCTTAGATTTGCGCACCGCTTTGGGTGTTATACCGCATTACACCATTGTGCAAGTGTTTGTTCATTGCGAAGAATTGAGGAAGGCCTAACGTCATTTTTTTCCTTTCTTGAGCTCTTCCTGTTGGACGTAACGACGGGCAAAAATTCAGGCTGAATCTGTGGATTGTGAAAAATGATGCTCTAACTAAGATTCCGTCGCATCAGATCAAGGTTCTTCCGAGTTTTTTGTAGTTTGGCTTTTGTGAGATTATAGTAGCTGACCGTAAGAGAGATATGTCAAGAAATGCGCGCAATCGCAAGACATAACAAAATATACAAAAACATTTGCTAAGTACGTACAAAAAAAACAAATATAGCCAAAATAACAAATGAAGCAAGCGATAGTAGCCGCAAGAATAACAATTCTTCACAGGAAGACCAGGGAAGAGGGCCCCACAAAATGTAATGAAATTAACGAAAATAACAAAATTAGCGAAGATATCAAATAAAGGAAGCGCGACTGAGACACAAAAATATCAAAAAATGTTTAAGACCGAGAGAGGGACGGGGGCCCACACAAATATAGCAAAAATAACGAAATAACAAATATAGCACGAAAAATACCAAATTAAGTAACGGGAGAGGACACAATTTCTTAACATTGGTTATTAGCTATAGCACCGCCACGGGATTAGTGGCTGACACATTAGTCCTGTACGGCAAGCGAATGAATAACTCATGACTCTTACCTGAACAGGGTTCTTCCGCTATATCGGAATTGTTTTCCCGAACAATTCGACTAGGGTCTGTGATCCGTAGCCCTTGCGGGTTAAGTTTATTTGAGGTTACTAGCCTATTAAATACGTTGTTCAATTCAGCATTGAACAATTAATTCCAATGTCTTGAGATTTTCGTGAGAATAAAAGACATAAAGTATCATCCGCAAAAAAGGAAAAATTTAAGATTTCTGGTGCACATAGGTTGAATATCGTGAAACACATAACAAAGGGAGGAGCGGCCCTAAAACGGACGCTTGGGGTACACCACAAAGAACTACTTCTTTATTCGAAATGTAAGAGTTAATCTCAGTTGTTTGAGTCCCATTTGTCAAATTAGATGAAAACCACCGATTGACGATGCCTCGAACAAGCCGTAATTAATTAGGGCTTATCAAATAATAGCGGAGCTCCGCGTGCCCCGAAGGCGCGCGCGGGCGGAGCACCATAGTTAAGAAAATACTGATAACCCACCGATGTGAGGAAAATTTGGTTTTATGGCCATGACGTCATGAATGTCCGTACGTCCGTCAGTTTCCACCCCTTCATGTATGCCAATGTGACCAGTACACGACGTAACCACTCCCGGGCTCAAAGTTAGAGCTCATCAAGGAGGCAATACTCCATTTGACACTGTAAAATAGTCTACAGCATTACATCTTTGTTTATATTGGACATCAATGTTATGTGTACAATGCACACCGGTCAAAACAATGTATCCGCTGACCAGTATAACGGGAACTATAAAGCGGGCTCAAGTTAGACCTTCACGAGGTCAGCCTGTTTTTCTTTTAAGTTGAACGCTGACCAGGGACTGGTTGTTGATTCGGATCGCAGGGCTCAAGCCAGGTAAGGGACACCTCACACACACCACCCTGATCGAGGCTTAATTTTCCCGCATCGTTTCTGTGGCTCGGAACGCGGGTACACAGCCATGATACGTCAGCAAAGCTCTTGACATTCGATGCTTTTTCGTGTTCAGGTACGGTTTGGAAAATAATATTTTTCTTGCACCTTTTTGCTGGTTTCCGTACAAGTTTTGAACATAATATAGCTGTGGTTAGGACACGCTGGTGGCTACGGAGTTATTCAAGTCAAGCATGGGAGCGATATAAACTGAAAGCTGGCAGTGTTTATTTTGGAATTTGTTTTGGGCTACTTTTTGAATCTGAATTGAAGTTTCTGGTACATATGTGTTAAGATATTAATTGTGAATCTACTAAGGTTGCCAGCTGCCTGGACGGCCTATTGACAGAAGAGCCAAAAAAAACACGAAAAAGAAGAAGAGAAGGAGAACCAAAACGACAAGACGGTCCTACACAATTAATAGCTTAAAGTTGGTGGAAAGAAGTTACTCCGCAAATTCTTTTCTTGGACCACTGAAACGTTTGTAATTTCACAGGCTCCCCAAGCTGAAAATACGTGGTGTATGCGACAGCTTGTGTATATAGAGAATTGTATTGGAAAATCACGAATCGTAAAAAAATTGTTGTAAAGAACTAATCTCATTTGAAATAATAAAGTTTTCCTACCTCAAATGTGTAGACGAACTTGTCTCTTGTGCCGAGTTTAGCGCCATTCTGACGGCCGTTTAGTGGAGTTATCCGGAAACCGTTACTAAAATAATAGGAGGGCCGACGACACTGCATCCATCGCTGGCCGAACCTCACTCCACAAATCGTTTTCTCATCAAACAGGAAAAGTCCCAAATCGCAATAAAAAGCAACAGTTCCATAAAGCCCCACTAAATTTCATTCCAAATGCGTGTGTTTCGGCGGCCGAAAGGACTCGTGAAGAACGAAAACTTTGCCTTGAAAATTTAACTCTTCGGCTTTCCTCAGAGGCTTGTGGACTCCCGGGCAGTTAACAACGGCCGACAGCAAGCTGGTTTCACCCTCAACTATGATTGGGAGGGTTGTGGTGCCAGGGCGCCGCGGTCAAATTCAAATGGACCAATCAGAGTTGAGAGTGAAAACAAGCTTGCGAGCGGCCGTTGTTGACTGCCTGGTCACAAGACCTCTTCGGAATTTAAAGGCCCAAAGTTTTCGTTCTTCACGAGGTCTTGCGGCCGCCGAAATTTGGAGTGACATTTATTGGGCTTTATGGAACTGTTGTTTTTATTGCGATTCGGGACTTTTCTGTTGAGGAGAAAAACATTTGTGGAGTGAGGTCTGGCCATCGATGGATGGAGTGGTCGGCCCTCCTATTATTTTTCGAACGGTTTCCTGGATAACTCCACTAAACGGCGTCAGAATGGCTCTAAACTCGGCAACAAAGAGACAAAGTTCGTCACACATTGAGGTAGGAAAACTTTATTTCAAATGAGATAGTATTTACACAATTTTTTAAGATCGGTGGATTTTCCCATACAATTCTCTATATACACAAGCTGTCGCATACACCACGTATTTTTCATCTTGGGGAGCCTGTGGTTATTTCTACGGATGAGTTATTCAAGTGGATGCAGTATTTGTAAAAAGTGGTTTAGTCGTTTTTCCTTTTTGATCAGGAATGAAACTCGAATTTTTATTGTTAACTGGACTCAAATAACAATCATCTGTACTTTTTTTTTGGACAGAAATAATCGATCTTTGATGGTTTGTTTGGCTTTAAAATGCGAGCGAAAATCAACAAGAAATTTTTTACTACGCTTGACTAATTGTTTTTCGATGGATCACGCCAGTGACAAGAAATGTTGCTCTTATGTTCTACACATGTAATCGCAATGAGTTCTCGACGTAAAAAAGTAAGGAAGAAATATCAACAGCTCGTGTTTATAGGAAGTGTGTTTGGAGCACGTACATGGTAATTTGTTGGAGAGATGTTTGAAGTTGGTCCTCTTCTAGCCGATTCTGGTGCTAAGCCAAGCTGGCGTGTTTGAATGAAGTACATCAAAATGTAAATGATCTCGTTTCTCAGAGATAAAGTGGAATAAAATAAAGTACGATCTGTAACATCACGAGCTTATAGTACGTCTGTGATTTTCTAATTTTAGCGTGATTCCGTTCGCTGGCTTTTGACAGGTTGACTCTGCAATGGCTTCTTCTTTTTCCGTATTCGCGTGCAGAGGATTATGCTTGTTTTCTTTTCAAACTCTTGCGATTCAAGAAAAGTAATTGCCTAACTGGTCGAATTTGACAGTAGATTTCGCATGAAAAAACCGATATCACAACTCATCCCTTCGTGATTCATACGCCAGTCGAGTTTTCAGGTGAAATTAACAGAGGGAAAACACATTCACTCGTTAGATCAGCGAAGAAAATGGGACAATATCGGGCGAAAACCAAAAGGCGGACAGTTCCAAAGACTTTTATTGTCACTAATTCTACAAGCCAATAAGAAATAAACAAGCCGGGAGGAAGCTCCGCTTTTAGGCTTGGCTCAAATCTATATTATTGATTTATGGGTCGACGGTATCGAGCCTTCTGTACATAAGTGGTAACCGGATGGTTTCTCACCGTTAACCATGTCCAAAGTATAGCCGACAGATGTTCAGTTGAGTGTGGCTTGACCGAAAACCGTATTGGGAGGACGATGCGAGCTGATGTTTTTATATGAAAACCTTCATTCTGTTGTACACAATTTTCAAAAAATTCTATTGAAGTTGGATAATAATGAAATGGTCTATAATTGTCAGGCCGTCAGTTTCGTCATCAGCTTTGTAGCTGGTATAAGTTTGGACATTTTCAGTTTAGAAGGGTATGCACCTCGACCGACAGACGTGCTTCTCAAACTTTGCAAGGACAGGAGAGATATATCAAAAAGTTTGTGTAGGACAAGAGTACCCACCACGTGATTTATTATTCGGAATGGATAATAATTTCAAGTTTTTACGCCTGCGAAGTAACAATAGTGGTAGTAATGGTTTAGTGAATTTATATAGTGCCTTTCTATTAATATATTTCAATGCGCTTTACAAGCAAGGGATGATATGGGTGAAATGGCACATCAGCATAGATAGGCGCCGCTGGCCGCCGCTATCAGTCCATTAGCGATCTCACTCAGCACATGAATGAATGAAAAGAGTCCTGACCACAACACCGGGAGCTCAATGCCATACTCTTTACAGAATAGTGTGGCCGGTTATTGACGTTACACTGGGTTCCGTGAGCATTTAAAAGGTTTGTGAGACGGGGCCTACGGTTTTAGTCCTTATCCGAGAAGACTCGAAAGTTTTTTTAACCATTTGCGGATGTAATTACAAAGGTAGCACTTTCTCCTCAGTTATTTTACGACCCTGAGTGCCTGGTCCGGCCGGAGTCGAAACACAACCCAGAACACACCTACCAGCATGACAGCCCGATGCTCAACCAACTGAGCCCACCCGTGTGACCCGTGGTCATCAGTAACTGGTTGATGTGACCCATTACTGAGATAGACTATCATCAAAGGAATGCTCAGCTTGAGGCATTTTAGTTGCTCGATTATTACCCCAACACATGAGAAATACTTATTTATAATGTTGGGTATACGCGATTTGGGTGATCAATTGACGATGCGCTATATGATTTATGGATCCTTAAGTTTAATTTATTTATTAGCTTAAGACGTCTTCTCTTCTGACCATTTAGTAGCGTCATTTTATAGCTTGCCACGTTTTCCGCAATTCATTCAAGTTGTTCTTGAAAGTTTTCATGATAATAACTTTTTCTTACTAAGCGAATCAATGTACAACTTTGTTTCTGTAATATTGATATTTCTCAAAAATCACCGGATGTGATATAATCTATTTTTGTTTGTCTTGAACTTCGTTAATCCTTGGTGATCCCAGGTTGGACAATTAGTTTTCCTCCTGCGCTTTGAGAAAGTTATAATTGGAGCAAGTTTATTTACAATTTTATTTAAATGTTTTATTTAAAACGATGTGACGATCGCATCTATGTTGTTCTAACTGGTCTATCTATGATTAAAATTCAATCAATTGTGGCAAATCCTCATTGTAGGTGTCAGAAACAAAAATGCGAGAAATCACGCTTCTTGCTTGCCCTCGTTTGATTCTATCTATTGTCGATGCCAGGATACACTGCGAAAAGTGCGAGGTCGCTAAAATCTTTAATAAAGGGTTGCCACTTACAACATCCTGATCCTGGGATTATTAACAAAATATTGTCAGAAAGACTGGCTGAATTTCTGTAAACACGTGTGGTTTATCAATCGTCGACACTGAGAGAAACAACTTTGTAAGGCCAATAGGAAGTTATGACTATAATGATACGTTTCTATTCTTTGCAGACATAAATTACACACACAAATCGCCTAGCAGACATTAACATTCTTAACTGCCGAAGAATATTTCTTTACGGCCTCCTCAATATATTAATAAAAATTCTCTGGTGAATTGTGCTGGTCGATATACGATTTTTTACAAATCACATTTTTCTTTTTAGGGAAGGCCATTTCGATCCGTATCGCTTGACAAGAATGCATTCGAAAAGTTGCTTCTAGGGTTATGTAATCAACCGTTTCATTCAATAAAGAGGCCAGGAACCTCCAAAAATGATTGGAAATCAGCGGCGCCGATTCGGCTGCCAGCGTTTTGTTTTGCTCCGTTATTTTTGTTCTTGTTTTGTGCCTTGTCCGCTTGCTATGTTCAATAGTTGGCCAAAATATTGTTGTCAAAAGTGCCCATGGTCAGTACTCGTATACTGTATTGGAAAAATCCTGTCCGGGGGCTGGTCGGTTGGTACAACAGTTTTATGACAAACGATCTGGATCGGCGGCCATCTTGGGTCTGCTCATCGAAATACCAAGTCCGAATTGCTCATCACCCGCCAACAATTGTGTACTCCCGCTCAGAGCTGTCGGCTAATTAGGAAGATCCCGCACAAGCAAAGCCGTGACACTGTTTTATGGGGACGTCTTGGCGACCTCGGGATTCGAAAACGGTATCGTTCTAAGCGTGCGCGTCGGTTGGAAATATCTGTCAACTTGCCTTACGCCATACCACAGGCATACCATCTCAGAGACAAAAACTGGGCCTCCGGCCGCCTTGTAATCTTACATCAAGTAAACCTGCGAATTCCATCTGTTCTTTCAACCAATGTTACGATCTCTGCGGAACAAAATGGACGAACTGCAGGCTTGTAGTCGCTGTTAACAACCAAGATATTGTTTGCATAACTGCGTCGTGGCTTGAAACCAGATAGTTCGGACTCGACTGTGAGTTTGTACAAGTACATCCTTTTCCGAAGAGACAGACCAACTCATGCTAGGGGGTTCTGTGCACTATGTGAACTCCGATATTCCTTGCCACCCCTGCGTGGTAGGGAGTTTGAATTTCATGAGATCGAATCTATCTGGATCAAAGCGAGGACACAACAGACTCTCAAGATTAGTTTCAATGATCCTGATCGGGACAATTTATAACTCCTCCTGCTAGCTGTCAAGAAGATAACCTGCGCCTCCTCAGACAAATTCAGGAGAACGCTGGACCAGTTCCTTCAGTGATCACCCTGAGGGCCTTGTTCTGGTTAGTGTTGACTTTAATCCCACGAGCACTGGTATCACAGAGCTTACTACCCAAAAGGATGACGGGTTCTGACCCAGATCATCAAAGCGCTGACTAGAGACAACAGGGACCATTAGACTGGTGTTCTAACGAAAACAGACTCGAAGTTGATGGCTAGCCTAAGCAACTTCCAAAGCTAGGGCAATCTGATCACTATTCTGTCCTCATCCACCCGGTGTCACACCCACACACACACCAAGTCCCCCAATGCCAGCAAAAAAACCCACCAAAGAAGACCATTGAGAACGCGGGATCTAAGACCACCAGCAGGTTGCGAGAATTTGGCCACAGTGGATAGTGCACCAATCGGGGAGGATGTGCTGAAGTCACCAGCAGTGTTCATGATAAATACAATTTTTTTATGAACAAGCTTGGTGCTGCGGTGGATACGTTTCTTCCAGTTAAGTCATTTCGCCATTTCCTTGTCGGATAAACCTTTGGATCTCTGCAAAATCAAAGCCCTTATTCTCGCATCGTAAACGAGGTTGGCAACAGTTTGGACGGGACTCTGCAAGGTTTAACAAGGTCCGTAATGCAGTCCAACGAGAATGCATCAAGTGTAAGAAGTCATTTTACGATAGGAAGGTTGCTAAGCTCAAAAATACAAAAATCAAACGATGGTGAGGACGAAGTTAAGGGCTTGGGAGGAGTGAGCTGCGCTGGCTGATCAGCTACGGTCAGTTGAAGCGCTTGCAAACAGATGTAATGAATTCCTTGGTAGCCTCACAGCTGAATTCACACCTCTGCCGTCTCAACCTCCTGAGGCAGTTTTCTCTGTTCCTGATTACCTTCTAGTGGACAATTACACGGTGTAACAATGTCCCTGTGTCAAATCAAATCGAACAAGTATGCTGGGCATGATCCGATCACATGGTAGGGTGTGGAAAGAACTTTTGCCATGGAACTTTACAACAATTGTATAGGACATCTACAATGCCTCGATGTCCCACGGGTACGTCCCCCAGCATATCAAGCAGTCAGAAGTTGTCCAAGTCACCAAGTGTTCACCTCCCAAATCAAGGGAGCAGCATTTCCGCCCGAACGGTGATTTCATCTTCCCGAGACACACAAACTTCATGGAGGGCTTTGCTCTTCAACCCCTGTGTGACCAAGGTTGCGGAAAACAGGATAAACAAAGAATTGCCACTTGAAAGAAAGTTTAATACCCATTGCTCTTGTCTCTCTAATGCATGTGATTCTGCAGTCCTCTCGATGCCAATGGCTCACTATTTGCCCGAGTTTTCTTTGATGAACTTTAGCACAAGGATTTGATCTCGTAGATCATAACGCACGCTCGTTTTGGAGATGCAAATTGTCTTGGCGTGCACGAAGCTCCTATCCGCTGGATCTCTTCATTTTGGACTGATCGTATACAACGTGTAAAGATCGAGAGGAGTGTACTCAGACTCCACCAAGCCCAGAGGAGGGATACCGCAAGGGAACTAAATTGGCGCCTCTTCTGTTCGCCATTCTGGTGAAACAGCCGATTGTTTCAGGATTGGGCCCGAAGAGAATTAAATATGTTGATGACACTTCAGTTTTCGAAATTGTTCTCGTTGCTCCCCAAGTTACCTTCCCATCATTGCTAATGGTATCAAACCAAATATGCAACCCAACGGAATATGAGGCTTAATGAGAAAAAACGTGCAAGGAGATGGTCATTACATTACTTGAAATACCAGCCCTCCCCCGTGCCTACCATGTTCCTGAAGGGGTCAGTTTTAAAGCTGCTTGGAGTAAACATTATCAAACGATCTGTACTGGAACGATCATTGTGATGAAATGATTAAGAAAGATTGTAAGCCCTTGTGTGCGTCACGCTCCCTGAAGGCGGCAGGACTTAACCAGAAAGAACTAGTGTTAGTGTATTGTAGCCTTGTTAGATCTGTGGTTGAGTACGCTTCGCTTGTGTGGGCGGCGCTTCCGATTTACCTCCCGATATGCTTGGAAGCTGTGCAGAAAAAGGCCTCTCTATATTATATTTGGTTAACATGGAATATAAAGAAGCCATGGAGACCCCGGGCCTCCAGTGCTGTGTGCCAGAAGAAATGATGCATGCTTGAAGTTCATTGGTAAAGCACGTATCAGTTCTCCAATTAACAGAATATTCCAGCACCAATCCTTTATCAGCAACTTATGACCTCAACAACTCTAGTCCCAGGCCCCTGCGGGGGCGAACAATCAGATTCAATGACTTCATACATTAAGTTTACAAAATTTATCTAATTTTAATTTATTGGCTTTATTTGTCTATTCAGTAATGCTGGCCGAACCCAGCAATTCAGTCAACACGGCATGCAATTTGTCGAAATAAACAAATATTATCTATCTATCTATCTACATCTACCTATCCCATACCTCAACTTCTATCCCCCCTCGACGCCACGCAATCAACAGACTATATCTATCACACGCTAGTGGAAACGCAGCAATTCCTTTGGTTTAGAACAAAAACGGAAACAAGCAAACAAAATTGGCACTTTATTTTCAAGTTTCTATCTTTACTTAAAAACTATTGCCTTCTGGTCCCAACTACCCACATGCATCCAGTTGCAAGATAGTTTCGCCCGTAATGTACAACGTAGACAAGAATTAATAATGTCGCGAACATGATTGACATTCGATAGCATTAAAAGGTGTGGTTTTCACTAGCGACTGAGTCGGAGGGTCAAAGTCGTAATCAGAAA
>NC_090872.1:3418659-3458890 GCF_036669935.1 Montipora foliosa | reverse complement strand
TGTTGAATTGCATTTTTGTTAAGACAACTTTGGGCTTTGGTTTATGTTGTGTATGATTTTCTTGTGTGTTTAGAGTGAATCAGTTAACTCAGATGATAGTGAAAACTCTTGGTGAAGACAGGGATGTAACCCATGAAACACAAGCAAAGGTGAATCTTGACACTACTTGTAACTCTTTTTAGGAAATAACTTTTTCAAAGTGATAAAGTAGAACACTGGCTTCCTTACGTGTAATTAAATTTTGATTTGGTTTTTCCTTCTGCAGCTTCTCCCAGTCGTGCACCCAGTGATTTATATCAGAGAATCTTGCAGCACAGGATTTTGACAAGCTTGTCCATTTTGCTAATGACTCAGAGAAATAAAGCATGTTCTTAATGAACCCAGAGTTTTATTAAGGGGCAAGCATCAGGCAAATTAACCAGCTTTTAATTAATTTTATGACACAAAAACCATAAAAGATGGCCATCTGATTTACCGTAACAACTTTTTTGAATAAGGTCTAATATTGTAACTTCCTGCAGTATTTCCTAGTTGATTTCAAATTTACATGTCAGGTCAAAGGGATTCGTCTTTTGGTCAAGTGGCTGAGAGGCCAAACCAGTACCAAGAGCTTTGCTCAAGGCCAATATTCAAGACATACATTCAACCAGTTCTCAGGCTACTTGACAGCTTGCTTGCGTCCAAAGGAGATTTGCAACAACAAGGCCATGTGAGGTACTGTTTGATCCTTCTCATCACTGCTTCATTTGATTATTATTGTCAGTATTAAAACTGCACACTCGCATGATAAGTTGTCTGTGCATCTATGAATTATGGGTAGCTGGCCAAAACTGTTGCCTACTTGGTTATTTTTATATCTTCCTTGATGTCATTTCCAAGAGTGGTCCTATTTTCTACAAAGATTGCATGGATGTTCTCCTTAAAATTAAAAGTGTTTAGGTTGTCTAGGTCTCTGAACTTTTTTGGGGAATCATGCTGCCAGACCACATTGTTCCTACAGTAATATATAGATTTAGCCAAACCTAAAAGCGGAGCTCCCATGTTATTATTTTACTCTTACAATGAGTTAACCTGTCTTGAGCCTGCAATCCAATCAAAAACCGGTACCTGGTCAGCAGTCAACTTAAGAAAAAAACAGCTGACTTTGATGAGTTCTAAACTTGACCCCACGATATGGTCGCGTGATACTAGTCAGCGGATACCTTGTTTTGGCAGGTGTTAATTAACCATAACATGGATCATCCAAAATGAAAGATGTTCCTCCCACAGAAAAATGGGAAGCACCACAGAGTTTCACATTGGCATACATGGAGGGTAGATGTACAGTCATTTCTTGACCAAAAACAGATGGGTTACCATATTTTCTTGCCATGGTGCTCTGCACATGTACCTTCTGCATGCGGAGCTCCGCTCCTTTCTGTTTTTTCTTAACAATGTTGAGTTGGTTGTCATGATAACCATTCAAGGAACATTTTCTATTGATTATCAAGTATTAAAGACAACGGGGTGCTTATCTAACAAAATTTAATTTAGAAGAGGTTCGTCAAGAAAAATACTTGAAGTGAGTAATCGTTTTGAAGTTATCTAACCAACCACTAGAAATTGCATGCTTCCTCGTCATTTCAATAGCAGCCAAATTGTCTTTGTTGTCTCAAAGTAGTTATGACGTAGTACACACCACTTCCTGTGTTCATTTACTTTTCTTTGGTGCCCTCTTCAGTGCTGCTAACTGTTCAAGACTTCGTCTGGCTGCGGCCTCTGGTATCATCAAAATAGCACAGGAACCTCACTGTACTGAATTCATAACACTGGAAGTCTTCCAAAAGCTGTCACTAGTTATGCAAGTAAGAGTTGTGCATCTCTGTTGCAAGTTTACGTTGTGAGCCACAGAGTTCAATGTTGGCCATGGGTGGCAATTTTAGACTTTTTGAAAAGTCATGCATTTGTTTCCAGTTTATTGATTTAAGAACCTTAATTACTAAGGTTCAAGAGCATAACATTAAACATCTGTGCAAAAACGTCAAGGTACATGTACTGATATCTATATAGTGGAGATATTAACAAAATTATAATCTGAATGAATGAAGTACCCTTTTCTCCTTGAACACAAGTGCCCCCCCCCCCCCCTCCCATGTGCTGCCTATATTTGAAGTCACATGCACTTCTGCTTTTCCAACATAAATGGAATATTATGGACAAGAAAGTTTGTGGCCCTGAAGACAACAATTGTTCTCTTTCAGGAGACAAGCAGAAGATCTTTTGATTTCCCTTTTGTTTTATTTTAGGACCCTGTTATGAGGTGCGTGACAAATTTACCAAGAAGCTACACAAAGCAGAGGATTTACTGAAACTTCCATTGGAGTATCTTGGAATATTTGCCCTTGCAGCACCAGAGCCTGTCAAGGAAAGAAGGAACCAGGTAATTTCTAGTAAGACTGGGGCAAGGTACATTTTGACATTTACTTTCTAGAGAAATTGGTGAAAATTTGAAGTTGAAATGCAAATTAATGATGGTGAATGGTGTATTTGGCTGTGAGAATGATGTCAAGCAAGTTGCTAGGCAACAGGCAAATGGCAACTGAAAATCTGGGCCTGGTTGTTCGAAAGCCGATTAACTTAATCCAGGATTAGCGTAAACTTTTGTTTCATGTTTTCAACTTTTTGAGGAAATTTTCTTTTGCTTATTAATTTTGTTTTTCAAGATTGACTTCTTCTAATGTAACGTTTTGCTGATTATCAGCGTTGCACAGCATTTGGGAGTAGAGAAATAAACTCCTTGGTTAGTTTTGAATCTGGGATAAGAGTTAATTGGCTTCTGAACAACTGGGCCCAGAGTCCTAGGTAGGATTTAAACCTACAACCTCTGCAACACTGGTAAGATGCTCTACAAGAACTCCTGTAGAGTTGATGGTAAACTTGTCATATGAGCAGGACAGTCCAGACAGCTTCTTTTACTCTTAATTATCACCAAGATCATTTGGAGGGTTGGAGGGCCAAATGGTTTCATAATAGGCAGTGATAGTTTGGGTGGGTCATGCAATCCTGTTCTAGGAAACTTCAAGGGACAGTTTGCTCCTTGTGAAACTGTCATTGACAAGCTAATCAACGGCCATGAGGGTGGTTAAACAGAGAAAACCACCATCAGCTATCATGAAAAAATTGAAGATCTCTAAAGTGTTATTGGTGATAGCCGGCCATATTAACTTCAGACTTTCATGCACCATTTTTCTGTGGCTTTAAAAGCAATGAAACGTTAGGAATTTCTAAGTCCCCAGCAATCCTGTTTCATGAGTATTGACAAGAGAACCTACAACAAGTTGCAAATTGTTGAGACACTTTCATTAAAAAAAACCTTTTCTAGCTTCCAATACCCGCCGTATCTAGAATTTAAACCTTTCCCACTTCCCCTCCCCTCTCCCCCTTTCAATGTTGACTGTTTAAGTTTGCAACATTTTTTTTGTTTTACTAGCAACACTGATTGGGGGGGAGAGGAGGGGGGCTGCGGTGTGAGAGATAAAAAGTAAATCAATAACGCCCCAAGAAGGTGAAGTGTCTCCACTATTTTTACAACTTGTTGTAGTCTGGCTTCCAATCAGTAACAAAAAAACAGACAAAGACGAACTTAAATAATAGGGATTTTTTAAAGCCTTTCAGATCAATCAGCAATTAAAACTCCTAATATTGCTGCAATCAGTAGATGTTACTAAATTTGTGAAATTGGAATTTTCTTTTTTAGGTGAAGCAAATGATAGCAAAAATGTTAAGACTAGACGGGATTACTTAAAGCAGCATACTTCTGCCCAAGGTATTTATTTTTACTTTGCTTAATATTAAATATTGATAAGTGAGTTTGCTCTGTGCAAAGAAACAGCACTCTGGCAGGACCAGTACTATGGAACAAACTACCGTTTTTAAAACTAAGCTTGAAAGAGTTTAACTTATCTTTTTAAGGATGCATTTGATTTGTGATTATTTCTTTCGTTATTTATTTTTTTATCAGGCTGAACAGTACTAGTTAATGTAGTCTAATTAAGAGTTATTTATTTATTGATGCTTTTGATTTGTAATTTTTATTAGCCTGTACAGTATTGATGTAGTCTTATTAACTTTAGAAGGGTTATTTTATTGTGCTATGGACAATAATTCGTGGAATATAGTGCTTTATAAATGTATTTATTTGTTTGTTTGAAATGGCTTCCACTGAATTGGCTCATAATTTATTTTCTTTTTTCTTTCAGCATGTTCGCATTCCATTTTGCCAGAGTATGCATTACCCTGTGTCATTCACATGTTGGCGCATCATCCAGACTTTAAGCGTGATGACCACGAGACATTGGTTCAGTTCAGAGAGTAAGCTATTCCCATGTTATCACAGTGCTACAAACATTTGTTAAAATACCTTAGATGATGTATTAATAATCCAAGAACTTTTATGCCAAAAGGTGCAACTGATTTTGAAATTACAGTGGAACTGTACTGTCCGACCAGTTTATTGTGGCCCGAAAAACCGAACTCATTTCAGTCATTTCTCTATCTAAAACGCTGTTAATCAGACCACCCCTTTATTACGATGGACGGCCACCTTTTGGAGGCCTCGGACGGTCTATCGTTACAAAATTATCTCGTTAATACGACCAGTCAAAATGCTTGGTAAGGCTGCTTCAGTAAAACAGACAATCTGACAAACAATAGCGCATTTTATTGAACGATTTTAAGGGAAGGTGTCAGTGGTTTGCTTGTTCAATAGACCTTTTTCGCTTGTACATTTTGTTTCCCAATACAGATCATGTGATAATACTCAGGAGGTTTGGTCCTCTTTTTAGTTCATTAAAAATAGTGCATGCAAGCCTGAATATGTCAATTGTAAACGCGAGTTGTAAAACTTTGTCAACCAAGTTGAAAGATAATGCAAGTTTCTTAAATTTTAATTTTTATGTTACGTCAATTTCTACTACAGATTTTAGTGACCATGATTATGTATACTTTTAATTGTATCTTACATATACAATCGTAATTGTCATTTAGTTTTAGCTCTCTTACACCCTAGGGATTTTTAGTTTAGGCGTATAATAGTATGTAAATTAAGGGAATCTTATCTTATTTGTAAACACACGACCCCATAAGCTTATAGCTTTAAACATTATCGTGTTTAAATAAAGGTATATCTATCTATATCTATCTATCTAGGTCTGCATGCACTCTTTTTAATGAACAAAACAAAGGACCAAACCTCCTGAGTATTATCAAATGATCTGTATTGGGAAAACAAAATGTACAAGCGAAAAAGGTATATTGATATGACAACGGTCAAAATTATTTTCCTTCTTGTTACCGCTGCATTCTCGATTCTCTTCCTTTCTGACACATAGGTTTTGGAATGTGTAATAATTGTGAAGCTAGTGTACAATGATTAGCTGAAGCAATGATGAAGCGCACCGAAGCTCACAGACCTTTTTAAGCCTATTTAAACTTTCTGAAGCCTTGTGAGCTACTTAATGTAAGATGGCTATTCGATAGATTTCACTAGGAGTCCTTTCCTTTGCTAACAAAGAGCTGAAAGTAGTCTGTGGTTTTAGGCATACTCGGTTTCTTTTAGCTGCAATAAGTTTGCTTCTAAGGTTGTCATTTAGCTGTAAAAACGTTGATTTACAGCAGAATAAAAAGTATGGTTTAGAAAGAAGCGTGTTTGCACCGTAATTTGACCCCACCTCCTTCATGCGACCAAATTTCTGTTTTGGGGATGGTCGTATTAATGGTGTTCCACTGTACATTCAAATGGTATCCAAACTGGCTATTTAAGATGCTTTGATTATTTTCATCCCTTTGATACAGGAATGGCGCAGTGGTGAGAGCACTTGCCTCCCACCAATGTAGCCTGGGTTTGATTCCCCAGACTGGGCGTCATATGTGGGTTGAGTTTATTGGTTCTCTACTCTGCACCGACAGGTTTTTCTCTGGGTACTACTCCAGTTTCAGTCCCCTCTCCTCAAAAACCAACCTACAATTATTTTGATGAGTTGATCCGATGTGATCCCTTAGCACATACTGGACAAAAAATGCGGAGTGCTGATTGGCTGAGACGGAGGGCATAAACTGTTATGAGTTAAGGTTTCCGTGCATAGGTTTTTAGGAGTTGGATTTTTAGATAATTTCATGCCGCTATGGATGTCGTAAACAGTAGAGTTAATCCTGAACGAGCGTTTCCGTAAGCGCTACCCGTTGCAACCATTTTCGGAATTGGAAGGCACGAGGAAAGAAAATTTTTGAAAAAACAACTTCTTACAGTGTGATTTTTTTCATTTCATCATATTTTGTAGATAGTACATGTAAGTGAAGAAAGTGATGCATGATTTAAAAAATAGGGGTCACCGATGATCTAAACAAGTAAAATCGATGTGATGTTGCAAAGCTCTTGGAAAAATTTCGTTGGTCACGTTTTTGCGTGACCTGTCGGGGAAGGGCTGGAACCCAAGACAGGATCGATCGTTAAAAGGATGAAAAGTTTTTATTAAAAAAAACACATTCTCGAGCATAGCAACAAAGTTTCAAGCAGGCGTCATCTTCATTTGGTTAGTGTTTTGTATGATATCTCTCCATTGCCGTCATGCTCATTTTCTGTAGTGTGGTTTTTGTGAAATTTAATCGCTGGTTGTTTCCTCGTAGGTCCGCACTATTCAAGTGGACGGGGAAGAAAATACAATTCTGCTCTATTTTCATGAAAGGAAAGGAAAGAACTTCAAAAAGATGCATTCATTTTGAACTAACGTTCCTAGAATGTTAAAAACAAACAAACAAACAAAAAAAACAGCTTAAATTTACGCAACGGTTCGTCCTCGAGTTTTCCAATCTTTAAGCCACTACTCAATCAGCTACCTTTTCAAACGCGAATATCAGCCGTGACTGATCTTGACTGATCACGATCTTCTCTGATCCAACGGTGTGCAAAACTTATCGTCCACGGTTTTTGCAAAGGTTTTAAAAATGCTTGAAGTAATGCGTGACATATTACAGTCGCGATACCTGCGCAGTGAAGTTGTGCACAAACAAATAGCGCGAACGTCGTTAATTGCCTTAGCGCTAAATACAGTTGACATCGTCATCGTTATTATTGTTAATATCTGTTCGTTGTCTGATGATGGATGTATTTTTGATGATTTTTAGTTATCTTTGGTTCTTCATGGAGCCCATCTTAGCCAAAGCTGATAATTACAGCTTCTTGAAAAAACTAGTTGAAAATGTAAAGCAAACAAGAGATGCACAAGCTCCAGATGATGAGGAAGTAAACAAGGTACACAAGTTAGACATAGATAGTTATCTCAGGAACGCATTATTTGGCTCCAGTTTAAAATACGAACTTAGTTGTTGTTGTTGTTATGATATTCATGGTTAACGTTTCAATGAAACTCAAGTTAGAACTGCCTTTCACAACACAAAAAACACCACACAGCTTTTAGCCTGCTCGCAGGCCGTAGATGTTGTGTCGCCACGAAACACTATCAGACGCCATATTGGAAGAGCGTAGGATAGGTCTGGGCCCTCGCTCGCTTTGTCGACCCTCGACCCGGCCCAGACCTAGCCGCGCGAATCCAAGATGGCGACCTCATTACGAATTCCGGTTTTTTTTTACCATCCAACCGCCTGCGTGCAGGCTACACAGCAACAAGGAAAAAACTCTGCTAGCAGGGTATCATGAATTTGAATTGTGGCACTTGATGGTCTCATCCCCAGACTTAAAAGGAAGTCCTCTCCTGTACAGCATAACAGGAAAGTGCTCCATGTAAACTTTCTTTATGGTTTACAAACATTCGTGTTATAGCTCTGGTTGGCACATTAATAACAGTGGGTGACGTGAACGATATCTTTGCTATTTCAACAACAGACTGGCTTTTTTCTCTGTGAATGGTCACATTTTCAACCACAGACTTAAATTTCAAAGCAAATATTATTGTAGAACGATGGCAAGCAACTGTTGTGTTTTTTTATTGTATGTGTTGTCTTTCATCAGAATCTATACACAGTCTGTGATCTGGCACTGGGTCTTACCTTAAACAAGGTAATGGCTATTAGCTTTTCTACGCACAGCAAAAGCCTTAATATTATACACATTGTTACATATTTTTGATACATGTTTGTGGGCCTGTGTAAAGCAAGGAACTTCTCATGTTTAAACGCATCCAACTAGAAATAATCAACCAGTTGGGTAACGTATTTGTAAGGTGTGAAGCATTCAGAACCACCAAAACGTACAAATCCAGTTTGAAGTCAACGGCTTTTTCAATACTGCATTCTTTGATACACGCCTAGTCTACCCATGTATCCCTATATAAACCCATGTATACCCGAAAAGGAACTAACCATCTTGAGACATGATTTACCAAGCTCTGGAGGATTCGCATGCTAATGCAATACGAGAGAGTGCAGAGTGTGTTTGTTTTGTAGCATACCAGAGTATTTCCACATTGTAAATTTGTTTCCTTAGGTTCACTCATTTGTGTTAAAGGAATTCCCCGGAAACCCTGTTTTACCGAAGAGGTTCTTCGTTCCTTCGGAGAAGGTAAGGGCGTTTCCTGTTACCAACCCCTTTTTGGTAGTAACCTTGTTGTTAACACTACTTATCCCTATAAACGCCGTTATAATCTAAAGAAAGACAGATGGATACTCTTTATGACAATTATAAACAGATTCAGTTTATTCTGCAAATGTCTCTGTATAGTTCTTTGATGGGAATAATAAATATATTACAGATTTATTGAATATCTGTTGACTAACTTGATGTCAGAAAAAACGCTAGAAATGGGATTTGAACTTAAAATCCAATTGCTGAAGCTGAATGCTTATACTTCATCTTTAAATGGCATGCGAACTTCAAGATTCACCACCAACAACTTAGAGGGTTGCCACAACGCCCCGAACCGACGCGCTGGGGGCAGAGTGCAAGTACCTCTCTACTTCTTGATAGAGCTCCTACACTGAGAATTTATGCTACTTTTACTCGCATCAACACCGATTAATATGTCAATAATACGTCTCGCTAGTCGTCGTCGCAAAGTACAGCAACGACGCAGCTCAACAAGGTCGAACTGTAAGCATACTATAGCGCCTCTGGCAGCCGCTATACGGTCCATGTGTGACCTTGGAACACAACTTGCAGCCAGCTGGAATCAACTGTATGCTGTAAATCTTGTCTCATCTCCCTTATCTCTGTCTTGATCGCCCTGAGTCGTTGAGGTAAAATTCCTCTCTCTCCACTTGGGCTATGGATGTTGAAAAGGACAGCCTTTTAATTGTATACTTTGTGTTGGTTTCAGTCCAAAAGCGTCAATATTGAGAGTGAGTGTTTCGTTTGCGCTTACTCGGGTATGTTGTTTTCTTCTTGCTATTACAGGGCGCCAGTCCCAACACCAGGAGCTACCTTCCAAAGGGCTTCCAATTCACATCTGGCAAGGTATATGGCAACATATCTCTAATTTCTCTGTGGTTGCATTAGTTTGCCAGTTCCTGTTATCTTCAACGAAAACATTTTGATAGGGGAATATTTGTTTCTTCACAGGGACCGAAGAAAGCTGGAACTGTGGAAGCAAAGTCAGTACCTTTAAAAGCGTCAAAAACGGCCGGC
Organism: Montipora foliosa; assembly: GCF_036669935.1. NCBI lineage: Eukaryota > Metazoa > Cnidaria > Anthozoa > Scleractinia > Acroporidae > Montipora > Montipora foliosa. Next base: position 3,449,274 of record NC_090872.1, on the reverse strand, counting down.
AAACTTCGAGATAAGAAATCCCATGCCAAGTCCCAAGGAAAAAGAGATCAAAAAACAAAGTAGGCAATGAATGATCCGTGTCGGAGATTCCTCCTGTTAATGGAATGTTTTCCCTTCCTAAACTCATGCGACAGAATTCGCAGACAAAGTTAACTCAGTCACCCCTAAACCGGCCATACTTAGTATTTTACTGTCTAACACCAGAGTATTGTACTCAGTCTAACGCCAGACGATTTTACTTGTCAGTGGGGAACCCCCAGCAGTCAATGGGTTAAGTCAAAATCACTGACCGCATGCAACTTATCTGTTAATCAAAGATACTTGGACCCAGTCTTCAACAATCCGCTTACGTCTAGAAATGCAAGTAATAGACCATATTCATAAATGGCGGTCAAGAAATTATTCTTTTGTCTTTGTGCTAATCATCCTAACTAGCCTCACTTTGGAACAAAAATTCTTTTGAATTTTGCTCGTGTTTACGAGGCTTAGGATGATTAGCATAAAGACAAAAGAATAATTACTTAGCCGTTGTTTATGAATACAGTCTATAGATGTTCGAACAATTTTGATATCTAACGCCAAGTGTTTCCTGAATTCTAAGCATTGCGGCTATCCAGGCTATTTCCGACAGTAAAGTTATTGTTAGGGTCAAGAGTGAATTGGATAAGAGTGTTGATCTATCATTTTGCGGTCTTACCCTAGCACAGTCACGAATGGATTTATTTTCAGATACACTTTGCGCGCGAAACAAACAAAGGGCCACCAATTGTAATTAATCAGAAGAAGCTATGTCACGCGTGACTGCTTCTGCCATGTTTTTTCAGGGACGTGACAACTGATTTTCGCGGGAACACCTGGGTATTCTAAAAATAGACTCATTTGTGACTGTGCTGGGGAGCCCACTCTTGTTAAGGTTTAATATTTTTCGGTGAGCCGGGCAAATGCAGCTCTTTAGCTTTACTTGAGCAGCACATTGTAGAGGACTCTTTGTGAATGATGTTAATTGTGTGCGTTACCAGACACGAGCAGAAGGGCAAGGAGACACTTCGTGACGGCTATCGAAATCGGCGTGCATCTAATTGCTTGTGCATTTGGTCATACTGATGTCTCTGCTCTTCGCTTAATCTTGTTGTCGTAGCCTCGTACGTTACACATGTAGTTATCTGCGATAACTGTTTGCTTGCAGAAGTTCGAAAACGTCAAAAAGTGCGTTCAAGCAGAAGATAAGGGAGATGCAAGCTGATAACGAAGAAGAAGAGGATTCTGGAACGCAAGAGAGTGGATTTGCGAGCCCCGCTGATGAGCAACCGTCACCAAGGTGAACTGCTGACCATTAGACTCAAAGCTAACTACTACAATTAATTGCCCCCCCGCAGGGTTTTAGCCTTGGCCTCCGAGGAGGCAACCTAGAAGTCCCCGTGTAAAAAGGGTAAATGCATATATTGGTAGATATTGTAGGGGGAATCCGTCTCGATTTGCTCAACCGGGGCGCGCAAGATGGTATCGGTGCTGCTTAAACGGGCGCGCAATTAGTATTGTTCTTGTTCAACACGAGGAGACACGAGCTAAGCAGAAAGTCGCAAGGCGAACCAAAGTGCTGTTCGGACAAGCGATTGAAAAATCCAACATTGAAGCAGATCTGATGCAAATCGAGTTGCCTGGCTCAGAAATTGATTTTGTCCGGACACAAATCGGAAACTGGGGCGACGATTTGTCAAACGCAAATTGGAAACAGGGGCGACATGCGCAGAATATAATTTAAACGTATCTCAACTGCTTTTCAAACCATCTTAGGCGGGGGCAGATGTAGTGAAAACTATTTCTAGCATAGAGCGTTTTCACTTACGTGACAAGCAGCCATATTGTTTACTGAAGCAAAAGAAAGAAAGTATTTGCATAAAAATTGAGTTAAATTCCCGGAGGATTAGTTTGGTACACCATCTTGCCCGCCATTTCTTTGTTTTGGAACACCAACATGGCCGCCGGCGTGACGTCATGTGAAAACGCTCTGTACTGTATCGTCCCTTTTGCCAGGAAGACGCACAAATCTTTCTTAAGTAAACATAACATTTATACACGATGATACTTAAAGCTTAGACCTCGCGGGCCCGTTTATGGAAAATACGATTCAAACCCAACAGGAAAGTAGCAACCTTTTTTCTCATTAACGAAGCGTCGCTGTGAAGTAATATTTTGGACCTCCGGTGCATAGAACGGGATTTGAAATCTGGGCATTCACACCCTATAAACTCCAACCTCTTGAGACACCATTAACAATAGAGAAATGTACGACTTCTGGTGGACGAACAAAAGAAGCAAATGAGAGATCTTTTTTCGTCCACCAACAAGGCCGCGATGACGTCACGTGACAACCTCCTATAGCATCACGTTTAAGGCAAACGTCAGGCTGAAATTTACGTTTTGTCAAAAATTAAAGAAAATTGTTCGATTTTAGCTCATGTCTTGCTTGTTATGCACAGATATCAGGCAACTTCTGAAACGAGCGAGACAAGTTAAAATCACAGAATTTTCATATTTTTATCAGGCAAGGAACAGCCTGCCGTTTAGTGCCCTTTTACGTAAACGCAGTGTTTTACAGGGAGCAGCGATGGTGCACTGGTAAGAGCACTCGACTCCCAACCAATGTGGCCCGGGTTCATTTCTCGGTCTGCGTCATATGTGGGTTGAGTTTGTTGATTCTCTTCTGTCGTCTGCTCCAAGAGGTTTTTCTACGGGTTCTCCGGTCTTCGTCTAGGATTTGATATGTGTTGATTTGATTTCTGTACAGCCTGTCCCCAACTTGTTCCCCAGCGCTAAATACAGTTGACACTTGAATAAAGTGAAAGGCTACTGCTTTTTATAAGAGCATTGTAACGGCAGGCGCTGGGTCCAACCGGTGAAATTGGGATTCAATTACTGACTCGAGTATTCGAAGTTTTGGACGTTTATTATACTCAAGGCGTAAACTGAAAAACAATCACAAATTACATACTATAATCAGAAACGAAGAATTGATACGGTAAACAGAAAAGAATACATAATTCCGGGCCTATTATTGAAAGCCATTGAGTCAATGCATAATACAAAGTTCAATCTGGCTAATAACAATAAAATTGCACAACAAAGCAACATTTAAGGAGGCTATAAAATAATGAATATGTCGATTGATTTAAACTCTAAACAATAAGAGAATCAAGCTGTACTTACGTAACTGTCCCGAGCTACCAGAGAAAGACGATTTCTAATTTGTATTACTAGCGGTGCTTGCTGATGAAAGGGATGTTCCGATTGAGGAATGAAAACTACACGTGCAAATATCATTTCACTTAGCACTTACGTAATCGGGCTAACAATAGAAATCGATTGAAATCTAAGTTATTAATTAACGAAAGAAATCAAGCTAAAAAACAGGGATCCCACTGCCGACATTCACAAGCATGAAAATTGATTCTCCTCACCTTTTCCATTTTGGGACGTTTTCCTATGTCTAACTAACAAGCAACGAATCAGGTAAAACCTAGCGTGTTTCTTTAATTGTTGACAAAACGCAAATTCCAGCCTGCCCGGCTTTTGCCGTTTGCCGCAGACGCGATGCCAAGTTTCTCTTCAAGCGTTTCTTCTCACTTGAACATCTCGTTCACTGCAAACGAATGCAGACTTCCGACGCTGTTTGTCCGGTACCCCCTTCAAACGTGCTTCATTTTCTTTTCATTTTTTCCCCAGGAAGAGAGGTCGACCTGCGAATTCCTCTGAGAAAACGGTATCAAAGAAACCGAGAAAAGAATCCTCTGAGGAATCCTCATCCTCGAAGGAATTATCTTCGTCTCCCTCAAAGCAAAGATTTGTCAAACAAAGTCGACAGTCACCAAGAAAGAAGGCCAATTCACCGCCAGAAAGCCCAAAGCGCCAGTCGCCGTCTGCGACTGCGCAAAAGTTGTCATCAACCAAACCGCCATCAAGGTGAAAAGCAAATTATGTAGATTTTATCACTTCTCTGTTGCTGCAATAACAGGCGTTAGCTCAACAGCAGCGCCATTGTCCGCCTATTTTCTTTGCCTCATTGTGTGCCTCTTATCACAATTTAGTCTGTTTAAGTTTTGCTATTTCAGAAACTCGCAAGCGAACGTTTAGCAATCGGAGAAAGTGTTTTGTTTCTGTTTTTGTTGTTTTGATAATCATTGGCATAGCATGACCTTTCGGCTGACTTCATTTCATGTATTCTGCATTTCCAATGTACGGATAACATTTCATACATTCTAAAGGCGCAGTTAGACTGTACAGTTTTTCTTACAACTTGTCTCGCAACGCCATTGCGAGACAGGTTCATGAATCATTGCCCAATGTAACACCTTGCAACGGCCGAAAACGTTGCGAAACCAGTTGCAGTAACCGGTGTGGAAGGTAGAATTGAGTTCTACTTTCCGCAACGGTTGCAACGAATTGCAACCGTTGCGGCACCAGCCAAAGAAAATGTTCCTTTAACCACGTGATCATCGAAACGAGACAAGTTGCACGAAACGTAGACTTGCTATAAGTCGCCCTCTCGAAACCCTTCGATTGAAAAATGAAAGCGAACTTGAAGTGAGGTAGCTTCCCACGCGGACACTCTTGGGGAGTGTTTGCGTGGGAGGCTAGAAGTGAGGTCGTGATACGCCCGAACGAGCGACGAGTTGACCCAACCAGCCGGCTCTTAGCGGGAAAAAAATTTAAAGGACTTTGAGAAAGTCTACAGGAAACGTTGCTCAGTGTCACACCCGTAAAACAAGTTGTTTCGTAATGTGAGAACGTTTGTAGAAATGGCGTGGCGAGACAAGTTGCACGGGAAATTGCACAGTGTAACAGCGCCTTATAGAGCGGTTTGCAATTGAGTGTAGAAAGTAATTAGCGAACAGCCCACTTTCGATATATTAAAATTCAGTCCTAAACAAAAGACATCATCTCGAGGCTCTGGGGAAAAATCTCATGCAAATCCTTATATTTATTCCCCGGGGCCTCGAGATGATGCCCTTTGTTTAGGATTGAATTTTAATATATCGAAAGTGGTCTATTGGGCTCTAGAGTGGTTTTCAAATGAGTGTCGTAAAACCAAAACCAAAGTAATTACTTTGGACAATCAAAAAGGACGGAGTAAACCAATCAAAACTCGAAGTAATTACACGCAGCCGACACAAAGCGCGGGAAAATGTGCACGCGCGAGCCACGAATGGTTGTGATTTCACTTCTGATTGGTTGAAAAAGTGGCGCGAGAACTTTGAACCAATCAATGAGTGAAGTAATGCAAAACCAAAGCAATTCGCTAATTACTTTCGACACTCAATTGAAAACCACGCTCATCATTTTATTCACTTATAACTTGAATTCGCAAGAGCCCTTTTCACGGTTAGTTTTCCTCATCTGCATTACAATGTAATCTAGCGTGTATGTGAGGCAATTTCGGGCTATTTTGTAGTTTTAACCCGAAGTTGCCTCGCATTCTGATTCACGTTAGATTACATTGTAATGCAAATGAGAAAAACTAACCGTGAAAAGGGCTATTGACAACCAGCAGCCAGATGGCTTGGTAGCTCAGTTGGTAGAGCCTAGTGCAGCGCGATCGCATTCGCTCGTTCATGGCTTCTTCTTTGCTGTGTTCAGCAATTAATTCAAATATATGGAGGAATTTCTTATATTCTTTCATTCCCACGCTTAAAACCTTCATTCTCCCGACTAGTACGATAAAGTTCTTTGTTGGATAGTAATGAGAATTTGGTGTTATATCATGATCACACCTCTTAAGCTGACAATTATCTTCGTTTTCAATACCTGTCTGACTGATATTTCATTGAAATTGTAAAGAGAATTCACATACCGATCACTCCTGGGAAGGGTTAATTAAACACGAAGACGCACTATAAATGGGGTCGCTTCACGCACTGCTTTTGTTCGAATTCATTCAATTCACGGCTGATTAATTATCCAAGATATGTGTTGGCAATCCCTCGTAACGAGTAAGATGTCCACTTGGCATTGATTAAATTAAACTAAAGTGAATTAGTTTACATGTGTTCGTCGGTGACTATACTGTCCGATTCGGGAAGAGCAAATTCTCGTACAGACTGAACATCTGAATTCAGTAGAGGTTGGAACTGCGCTGGCATCTTGTTTCTCTGTTTTCTCGCCAAGCGGGGTCTCTCTCTGTGTTCCTTCCTCTGTTGCTCACTGTGCGCCACACCAGTATGGATAGCACTTCTCCAGCTGGCTAGGCCGGTCATTGGCTAGTTTCTCCCTCCCAGTTCACGGGGTTGATACCGCACTGTTTCAGATTGTGTTTAAAGTTATCCTCAAAGCGTTTTCGTTGCCCCCTTGGTTACGTCTCCCATTGGTCAGTTCACCGTACAGGATCTTCTTTGGGAATCTGGACGAAGGCATACGGACAAGGTGACCGGCCCAACGGAGTTGGTTCTTGATAATATAGGACTCCATACTTGTGACATTTGTCTAATCGAAAACACTGCTGTTTGTTCGTCTGTCTTACCTCTTGATGTTGAGAATACGGCGAAGGCAACGCTGTTGATACCTTTCAAGACTTTTGAGATGGCGGCTATAGGTTGTCCAAGCTTCCTAGCCATACAGCAGGATTGATAATATTATGGCTTTGTATACCTTTATCTTGGTGTTAGTGTAGATATTTCTGTTATTTTCCAAGTTGGTGATCAACAAACAGCAACACAAAGACGGAAGCGCGAAAAAAAAAGAGACTGGGGATTAAAAAAAAGAACGACAGATAACGTTTTATGACATATTGCGGACACATTGTGATATTGGGCTTCTTTATTGAAGGAATTATCACAGAACTCTCGGTTGCGTCCACGTGACGGTTGATTGATAAATCATTTGAATGTGCTTAAGGCACCACGCCTTCTATAGTGCGTTTTCGTGTTTAAAAAAATTGGACCCCAGTCCTCCTGGGACACGTAAGCCTGGTTTTCACTCGCGACGCAAACACGAGTACAGGCAACTACGAAGGTGAATGAACTTATTGTTTATTCTTGTCTGTACTTCCAACTAAAGCTACTTTCGATCAGGGTGCTGTTGAAGTCAGAGGATTTGTATGTGTTGCTTGTGCTTATGCTAGCTTCGCCAGTGAAAAACAGCGCTTACCACTCAATGGCGCTGAGAGACATCTTTCTTGATTTTTTTCCCCCTGTAGAAGCAGTCCTCGCAAAGCTCGAGCTCTGAAAAGACAGGGATTTGAGTTAGATACCTTACCCGAAGATGAACCAACACCAGACAGCGGTACCTCCAGTCTGGACTCGCCCAAGAAACCTCTTAGTTCAAGGTAAAAATTAAAGCTATCTTTCCCCACAAAAAAGGACAACTTTATTTTTTATTGGCGTGACTTATTTTACTTTCTTGTTCTCTCCCTTCTGAAAAAGGCAAGTAACAGACCAGAGTTCCAGAGCGCATTCCACTGTTAAGCAGGTTAATGGCTTGGTGAGTCAATTACAAGATTTCTGTCTTTTGAGACATCGGTGAACTTTGACACTAATCTGTAGCCTGCACGCAGGCGGTTGGATGGTCGAAAAAACCGGAATTCGTAATGAGGTCGCCATCTTGCATTCGCGCGGCTAGGTCTGGGCCGGGTTGAGGGTCACGGGGCCCAGACCTATCCTACGCTCTTCCAATATGGCGTCTGATAGTGTTTCGTGGCGACACAACATCTACCGCCTGCATGCAGGCTACTAATATCTGGGTGCATGCACACCTGCTGCATGTAAGTAAGTCAGTGTTCCGTCTTTGTGAAAATAAAAAGTCTACTGTTTTCTTCGGGCATCTGCCTTGCAGTTCAATATGATCAATAATCCTCCTCAGCCTCCCTCCATCATTTTTTCTGAGCGAAATCCAACAGTAGTTTTATTTTCCGAACACAGTGTTTAATACAACAACAAGCCGATATATGCAGAGGCACGTTCTCGTGAAGTGTTAGCCAAAATTAAAAGAATAAACAGAGATCAGTAAAATTTGCATTGTGCGAGGTTGAGAATTAAATAAAATACATTACACAATTTCTTCTCTCCTCCTGGCAGAGGGATGTTGAAGACTCAAATACAAGTACACTAAAAAAGGCTGAAGTAACTGAATCTTTAGCAGTGAAGCGGAAAGATCCCCCATTGGTGGTAAGTTCAAATTGTTGCGCAGAAATGTAGGGGTTGCCCTGTGACACATTTTCTTGTGCATACCAAGAAGGCTCAAGGGCATGAGATTTCTGTATTTTTCTGTCAGTTAAGCACAATTTTGTGCGCAAGCAAGATGAAATGAAAAATTGTTGTAGTCGTAATGAACTACTTGTAGACCCTAAGACCGACCAATAATCCCGGCGAACGAAAATTCTTCCAGCCGATAGGCATTTCCACGCGTCGGATCGGCGTAATTTTCCACCAAGACGAGAATCATGCTTCAAGAGGTTTCTGTTGCCGGGAAAATTTAACCAATTTTTTTTTATTCCCAGGAGAGCAAATAAATCTGAGCAAGAAAGCTTAGTGGAATCGTAGTAGAATTGTAAAAAAAAAGAACGCCATTATGCAAATGGCCTGACAAAGTTGTAGCAAGATGTCCCTTTTTGGGGAATTCCACCCCTTCTTTTTCTTTTCTTTCTTTTTTTTTTTAATTATTAATTTATAACGTTAAAAGAACAATTACCTTACATGTTTACATGTTGTAATTCCACCCCTTCTAGTGTTGCAAAAAAAGTTGTCTTTCAAATGGTAAAGGCAATTGGGAACGAACTGCTTTTTTTTATCGAAGAGGGAAAAGTTAAGACAAGGAAACTGTAAAATGAGAAAGGAAATGTGGCATAAATAGAGAACCACTTTTACGATGGTCAGATTTACGGCGTTGTCTTCTTACAGGGTGACAAACGAAGCGAAAATGATTATAGGGGATGTAAGAGACTATAGTTGCATATTTTACTTAACGAACGCGAGAAGAGAAGATGAGGAATGAATATGATAAAAAAAAAAGGACAATACTTTCAATTTTCAAGACATATTTCGACATCATGTTCGTATGTAACGAACATTTACAACTGAAAAGGACATAGGAATGTTGAGACATGTCTTGTAAACTTGTAATGTGTTGTCCTTTTTTTTTTTTTTTTTCAAATCATATTTTACTTAATTAACAAGCTTTTTTTCAACCTACACATACCCCCGCTAGCTCCCACCAAAATGAGCTTTAAGAGAAAGGTTAAACTCATAGTGTTGTTTTGATGAAACGTTAATAGCTCTTCATTTTCTTTCATTCTAGATCAAAAAAAAGAGAAGCAAGCCCAGATAAACCCTGTTTTGGCCGTGAAGAAGATGGCAAGGATGTTGATAATTGAACATAGCCACTAAGCGATAATTTTTAATTCACTTCAGGCAGCGGATAAACACTAGCAAAACCAATTTTGTTATCCAGTGCATAGCGCTATCCACCCTTCCAACAAACTGGGGCCTGCTCTTTAACACCGATCTGTACCTTTCCAGTGGTGAACTCGCGCGCTCTCGCGAGTCACTTCAACATTCGCGCGTGTTATTGCATGAATCTGGAGTTTTGTATTCCCTTCAACAGATGGGAACCTCCTTCTCTTAAGGAGCCATATCACCAAGTCAAGATTTAAGTTAATGTTATAGAAGCTTTCGTGCACTTACTGTCGAAAATTGATATTTTTTTGATTTATTCTCATTCTCGAAAAAATTCGGGAAATTGAGAGCAATTACTTCAAGAAAACCTTACCTTTTGTCTTTAATTTCTTGGTGAACCTTCTCTAGCAGAAGTTAAGCTTTTATTACAGAATACCCGAGCACATATTTGTACATGTAAATGGCCTGTGTTACATGGTGCTGTTTCGTTCTTAAAACGATGCGCCCTAAGGAGAGTTCTTATTCGCTCCAAAAATTGTTTTAATTATTCCGATCGCTTTGCTTCCAAAACTCATTCAAACATGACTCGAAGTCAGATGCCTTGTATTCCATAAAAACTAAGGTAAAGAAATCTATGACCACGTCGACGTGTAAATCCTGTGTGTAGAGAAGGAGCATTTCAGGGCTTGGTTGATATCATTTATTTGTGTAAAAATGTTTAGAGAGTTTCGTTTTCTTCTTTATGATTCGCTCGTACTCCTTTGGGATTGCATTAGAATCCTTCGCTCTCCTCGAGAGCTCTTGCGGTATCCTTAAAGGGGCTAGGTCACGCTATTTTAGGTAATTTCGTTTAATTTTGTTAATTATGAGCTCTAAACGTCAAATTGGCAGAGCAAGAGTCTTACATTTGCAAAATCACGGCCACAAAACAACTGAGAATGATTTTCCAGCTGTGTAAATGACATTTTGATATAGACTGAGATAAATTTGAAACAAGGTGGGCCGATGTTTTTCAAATTTACCCAAATTCAGTCCATTTCAATCCTCTCCAGTTTTGTCCATCCATGTCCCTTCTTGGCTTCCCTGTGTTTTGTTAGAGTTCTTCTATAGTTTTGAACAGTTATTTGGATATTTTAGTTAATTCTATGGCCATTCGATCAGTGCTGAAATTGCCTAAAATTGCGTGATCTAGCCCTTGAATCAAATAGTTAAATCTCTTGTAAAATAATTCAGTCCAAATTTTAGATCACCGAATTCCCTTTTACGTGAGACATTGATGATCATTGCATTCGTGAGAAATTTTACCTCCTTTCTCAGTTAATTTGCGAGGTACAGTATGACATATTATTACTGCTCATTCAAATGGATTTGAATAAATTCATTTATTGTCCTTCGGTATCCTTTTGTATTTTTTGTTTATTCAAATCTTCCTTCATTGTTTTAAGTAATTATTTTTTACGTTTCGCTTCATTTGGTTGCCAGTTCCTAGTTGCTGAATTTGACTAAATTTCGTGGCACAGCTTCTTAATATCTGTTCGTGGTTTCACTGTCATGGGAAATGTAAGGAAGTTGTATATTTGACATATGAAACGCTGTCATCACTCGTTCAAAACGAACGGCTGAATACAGAAGGCTTCTCAATTTCCCTTTCTTTCGAAATGAGAGTGAGCCTTGTCGGTAGCGGTGAGTAATATGTTGTTGGATGGCTCTAAACATCGACTACATACAAGAAGAGACGAACAGAAAATGGTTAAAAGGTAAAAGAAAGATGGATAAATGGAAGAAAGAAAATTTTCGCTATTCCCATACCGGGAATCGAACCCGGGCCGCCTGGGTGAAAACCAGGAATCCTAACCACTAGACCATATGGGAGATGGCTGATTACAGGGGAAAATATAAAGTATAGATTAATTATGCGTTTTCGTCACCAGGACTAACCTCGTTCCCAGGTTCCTGCATACGAGGCCTTACAAAAGCAGCGTTATCCGTATTTTTGGTCAACCCATCCAGAAGTTGTGCCGTGAGTTTTGAAAACAATTCCGATCGCTACTTAAATGTATATCTCCATCTTTTATATGCGTTAGCAGCACTTTTATTTAACCGATCGAAGGATGACTGTTGACAACTAGGCGAGAATGTGCCTTGGTCTCCTTTAGGAATATATAGATATTTTATTAACCATTTTCCCCTTCATTATGGCAATTTGTTGGAAAATAAGACAAGCAAGAGTTTGGTTCACGAAATCTGTCCAGTTGCATCCGTTCACAAACAGGCTTCGCCGCAATCGAAGGTCGTAGAGCAGCTGTAGCTTATGTCCGGATTTGTCGAGTGTAGGAAATTGGATGAGCCTAGCGGGCCATGGGGTTGCCAATCGCTTTTAAAACCTGTTTCTCAATGGTGAATTGACTTGAATCTATCGAAGAAGCACTACTTAGAAGTAAAATGATCAGTGCATTTGCTTTTAGAATAGGCCATTTGCAACAAACTGGTCACATGACTGATATTGGTGAACTTAACGCTGGGTCTTATGAAGACCTATAAATTCCACAAACGGGAAATCCTGTTTGTCAGCCAGAATGCAAATTTTCAGAGCAAAACCACTGGAGGTAAAGATGGTATGACCATTTACAATGTAAACACTCGAAAATGTACGGTGGCTCATAAGTTACTAACTTACGATGGCGTAACTTGCGATCGCGACTTAAAACTTGCGATTGCGACTTACAACTTGCGATACTAACTTGCAAGTTATAAGTCGCGATCGCAAGTTTTAAGTAGCCATCGCAAGTTATAAGTCGCGATCGCAAGTTACGCCATCGCAAGTTAGTAACTTGCGACGAGAAAATCGATGTGTCCCTTATGAGCCACTGTTGCCACCGTAAAAATGCCGTAATTTTGTTTTCGAACGAAAAGCCTTTGCCCTCCAGTGTAATTTTCTTAATTACGAGCCAAAAACAGAGCTCAGATTCCTACTTTCACCATGGTCAAACAAGCTAAAATATACGTGCATGGGTGGAAAATTTCAGACTTTCATATTTCGAGGGAAGAATTTTAAAGCGGTTTGAAAACTTAAAAAAATACAAAGATTTGTAGGACAATCAGTGAGGCGTGACTGGGTGGCAAAGCGTCCTTTTCTCATACAAATCCTTATAAATTTTTTCAACTGTAGCAACACCAGTTTAAACGATATAATTACGAATATCGGCATGGCAGCATATTTTGAGCTGCTCTTTTCATTTCTGGAAAAATAATGTCAAGAAACCAGCAGAATTATCGCGTTTATGAAAAAGGTCACGAGAGGACTTGTTGCAAAAGGCCTATCGCTATTCTCCTTTTCAAACTCTTTGAATAACAGAATACTGAAATGTTCAATCGCTTTTACGGTCATTGGCTGCAAGAATTTTCTACTATACATGCTGAGATTTTGTTTCTGGCGACAATTGCATCTTGCTTTGTTAATGAAATTGTTGCATTGTCATTGCCTTAGGAACTACATCCTTATGTTACAATAGGTGATGCGTTACAAGTTTCTTTCCTGTTAACAACAAACTGAGAACCGGTATTAAAGAATACTAACAAGGTCTTTTTGTAGCCGCTTTTATTTTTAACCATTCCTGGCTGAGAAAACTGTTAGACTGTGGGCGGATTGTTTGACTCTCTTTGTTGAGTTAAAAGTCGTCCACGCTAACATGGCCACTCCAAACAGCTGGGATTCTAGTTTTGTTATAGATCCTAAGGTTACGCAAAAGGGGACAAAACACTACCAAAAAGCTCGCCTGCCATTGACCCAGAGGCTTTCTTTCAGCGTTGGAAATTTCTTAAACGACGCGGTGGCTGGAGCTTGGACAACATATCTAATTATTTTCCAGACTAAGGTGCTTGGAATGTCAAATAGAGGAGTTGGACTTCTGTCCATTGTTTCGTTCTCAGTGGATGCATTTTTGTCACTGTTCGTTGGCTACGTCTGCGATAATCTCAAGTTCCCCCTCTGTGCTAAACGTTACGGTAAGCGGAAGAGCTTTCACTTGCTCGGGACAATTCTCGTTGCGGGATTTTTCCCGCTACTTATGATGCCTTGTTTCATATGTGGTGATGATTCATCCGAATGGAAAATGCTTATTTATTATGGTTTTATTATGATAATCCATAACTTTGGATGGGCTTTAGCTCAAGTCACTCATCTTGCACTCATTCCTGAATGTGCTACACGGCCACGCGAAATGGTAGAGCTTCATTCTTTAAGGTGAGGAAAGTTCATGGCCAAGTTTTTAATCTCTCGACTTGATTGCGTTGAGTGCATGGGTTGATTTGTTTGGATTTTGAACGAAGAAGCGCACAAATGGCGTTGAAAGATCTTCTGAATTTTTAAAAACAAATCAATTAATTTTTTACTTAGTGCCGTCTGGTTGAATCTGACCTTTCCTCCGAAAACTCCGCCTGTATTACAAGAAAATACCCAAGGAGAATCACACATACATTTACAAAAACCAGGGAGCCAAGTGAACTGTAAAACACATATTGGCGAAGAAGAAAAAAAGTTTAATCGTTTGAATACTTGAATATGGAATCCAAACGTTTGTCATTTATTTACGTAACACTCGCAATCGCAACACTCAAATTACTAAGGGAAAAGGTGTGTAAATTACATTTAGAGTTGGACGAATAACTTTCTGAAAACCTGGATTGAAACAAGTTTTTGACAAGAAAACATTTCATCAGACGACCTCAAAACCACGTGCTTCAAAGAAGTGACCTCACGTGAAAAGAAAAGACACCCCCTTATTTGTTATATCGTGCATTACTCGCTTCCTATCACATTAACAGACCCCCTGCTCGCTAGAAGAAAACATTTCCGGAACCGTATGACCTTGAATTTGTTCAGTGTGTCAAAGATCTCTATGTTCTTTGTGAGCTACGGTAAACATAATCCAAACAAATGAAAAAATGGCAGGAATATTACTGTCTAGGTTTACATTGTTGTATAAATACATCTGATGGTGTTATTTAGGTTGATATAATTTCATGGTTTGAGAGAATTGTGACCGACGAAAAAACGGGGGTTTGTTTCAGAAAGTATGCTTGATCAAGTTTAGAAAAAAAGATTGAAGGCAAAATGACCAAAACTACAAGCAAATAAACTCAGATTTGGGAAACAAAATCTATTGTTTTTGAAATGACTGCATTTTAGATCTCATGCGGTTGCGAAATTTGTTTGCGCAAAGAATAGCAAACGAAAGAGATCGAGATTGTGGTGACAGGAAGCTTTAAACTGGCTTAAACTGGTTTACAAAATGTTGTGGTTGAGCAGAATATCTTTTCTTGGTGTAAGATTTTCCACTTGGAAATTCCTACTGTTTATTAAGAACGCCCCCTCGTCTGCTTTACAAAATGCGTGGTATAAGCGTTTTGCTGAAAGAAATACAGCATGTTCCCCGCTAGCAGAGGTCCCTTTTCTTTTGTAGGGGTATGGAATGGTCTTTGCGAGCATTTGCGAGCATGCGAGCAGTGTGTTTATTTTTGCGAGCTCGAGCAGTTATCAATTTTTTTTGCGAGCAGCGAGCACTTAAGAAAATGCAGATGGCGAGCAGCGAGCACTTTAGAAAAATACAGATTGCGAGCAGCGAGCACTTTGAGTAGTTCGTAAATTTTCCGCTAGCCGGAATTTGCGCCGAGTAATAGCTAATAATCTCGCTGACACCTCCAAAACAGAGCAATAGGTGCAAAGCTAAGGCGGTTCAACCAATCCCAGCAGCTTACAGCCAATTTTTCTTTCTTGATGACAAATTACGTCACGTAGCTTCACGTGAGTCATTGGGTGAACGCTCAAGAACTACAAGAGCTCTCAAATCTCTCAAGGAGATCTACTACTGTAGATCCAAAGCCCGGTTTCCATCTCTGTCTAACCCGACGCTTAAATGGAAGGTGCGGTGTTTTGGTTATATAGTTCTTATGAAATGTAAATAACGTGACATCAGTCTAACAAGCATTTTGGGCTTCAGTTTCAATTATCGGCAAACTGGTTTCCCGCTGATTGACTGAAAAAGATTCAACGCAATAAAGCGTTATTTATTTGGAGCCTTCTAGAATCTAACCAATTACAGCCGTACAGATCAGCTGACAGGCTCTAGTACTAGCTCTGAAGGTCAAAGAGTACTGAAATTTCGAGCAATCGAGCTCATTTTAACGAGATTCCGAGCATTTTCAGAAATTTTGCAAGCACGAACAAGCGAGCACCCGTGTAATTTTTGCGAGCAATTCGAGCAAAGGCCAAATTTTGCGAGCACTTTCAAATTGAATGGGACCATTGGATACCCTTTTTGTGTTCGCTGGGTTAACGAGAACGAGAAAGAGATCTCTGCCGTGGGTCGAAACTCAACCGCCGTCCACAACCTTGGAAGGCACTCTTTAAACCGCATGCCCCATGATATGTTTGCTGACTGTGACTTGAGTCCGCTGTGTCCCGCGCATTCCTTTACAGTAAATCCGCTGTTGTTAAGTGAGTCCAGACAACATAAAGTATCACGTGAGGATTCGGTCGCTAAGCAACCGACGCGCAAGCTCAACACAGTGGATTTCGACCCATGGTAGATGTCGCTTTTTTCGTTCTCGTCAGTCCAGCGAACGTGAAAGAAAGGAGACCTTTGCTGGCATGGAATAGAGCATGCAGAGTATATGACATTCACCCCATAGCTAAATATAAACGGAAAGAGAAACTCTCAATGAAAGAACATTATTACGGGGTCATAAAAGAAAAAGATATTTAATGTTTCATTGCGGTCAATGTTTATTCTTTCCAAGTTTTTATTCCTACTGTTCGTTGTCTTTGAGGTCGGGGATAACTTTTGTTAGTGGCATCTTTACGTACGCCGTTACCGTTATTCTCCTTAACACTGATGATCGGGATGAAAGCATCTCTGCAGGCCACTGGAAGGACTTTTTGGTGAGTAATGCATCACACAGGATCGAGCCTATAATCACGAGGCTACGACAGGAGAAAAATAAGGCAGTTCTCTATATATATCTTTCAAGGCTCCTAAGTTTTCAATACCCTTAGTTCCGAAATTAGAAAAACCCCAACTCTATAATGTCCTTTAAATACAAATCGATCTGAAGATTTCTTAATCAACAATTATTAACTTTTTCCTTTCCTTTCTTTATTTTCTCTTCGATCCATCTCTAGTAACACACCTAAACATCTTGATATTGGGACTGAACTCTTTCCTAACCGTTGAATAAGCCCCCTGGTTTCTTTTAGGTGTCCTCGCCATATATGTTACCATAACTTTAATCATTATTTGTAAATCGTATTGCTATATGTGGCAAAATTTAATAAAATGAATAAAAATAAAATTTCGTGATATTTTAAGATTTTCGAACGACGAGGCTGGGAATGGGGAGGTGCTGAAGAAACGAAGACTGATACAGCGACGAAAACGTCATTTAATTAAAATTATATCTTTGCGAAAATCTCGATTACTCCACCTTTTTCACGTTGTACAGTATGAGCAAAATAACCGGATTTGGACGAACAGTTTTCAAGTAATATTTCAAAAACGAGTGCGAGTGCTTCATTGGATTTCCAAACGTAAGAAACACAAACCACGACTCCGTTGGCCGAGTGGTTTAAATGTTTTCGTGCGTTGGAAATCCAATGAGGCACGACGCTCGAGATTTTGAAATTTCTTCTCCAACAAAAAAGAATTATAATTTTAATCACTTTTTTCAAGTCAAATGTTTTTTGTGTACCTCGTGGTTGCTCAGAAGCATGTGAGAACTGGTTGCCGTTAATTAATTTGAACTTCATCTAGTAAATCGACAAGTAGTGTTTCATTGGGTTTCAAACTCGTCCGGGAGACCAGAATGGGGCTTTGCAACTGGCTTATTAACTTGTGAATTATTTGAAAAGTAAAGATAAATTGTGAAAGATCTCCTTTATGCTCCCGTTGTCGTCAAAACCTTAAATTTAGTTTATTCTCGTTGTTGTTTTGCAGAGTACGGCTAAAAAAATGTACTAGAATGTCCTAAAATGCGACGGTGCCGCAAGTACAGCACGACCCATTTGATATTAGGGAGCTTACGAAACGACGACGCCGACGGCAACGACGGCGCTACAAAACAATAGGTTTAGTGAGCAAAAACAATGGCTCTGCACGTGCGTTTTACATTTTGGTACATTTCTTTGCCGTCATCTCCTAAATGACGACGTGAAATGACCAAATTCAAGGTTCTGCGGAGGACTTTAGCACATGACGATGAATTTTCAGTTCTCTCTCTACGCTTCCACCCACTCATACAAGTTTAATTCCTCGACAGTTACTACACATTTTTAACGCGAAACTAGATGAAATAGCTTCGTAGTGATATGAATAACGTGAACTTGTATTTTTTAATAGGGAGCTTAAGCAACGACAACGGCGACGGCAACGAGAACGTCACAAATTTGCATATTTGGTGGGTAAAAACAATTGCTTTGGACGCCCTGCACGTGCGTTTTTCACTTTTGTCCATTTCGTTGCCGTCGTCAGCAAAACAACAACGTGAAAGAGCCAAGTTTTTGGTTTTATAAAGAACGTCAGCACTTGAGGATAAATTTTCATTTTCTCTCCTAAAATGGAGTGCCGTTCCGACTGGTGTTATCTTTGAGGAATTACCACACCCTTGTCATATTACAAATGTTGAAATAGTCACGAAGCGATTAAAATAACGCAAATTTATATTTTGAGATGACGTTCTCGTTGAGGTCGCCGTTGTCGTTGCTTAAGCTCCCTATTGAAGTCCTCGTAGCCGTCGTCATCCTCGTTTCGTAAGCTCCCTATTATCGCTTTCTGGCGTTTTCGTCGTCGGTTTCCTAATTTCACTGAAGTTGGTTGTGAGTTATCACAGTGACCGTCGGAAAGATTACAGTGAGAAGTGAGAAATTAAGGCAACTCGCGCAAAAGTCAATTGGTTATTAGTTACAATCCCGCGGGATATTTTATCGCCGGATTATTAAAATCAATGGTTGCTTCGATGTATTTTGACGCATCGTTTCTCTCAGCCGGTGGGGCCATCGCACGAGTAAACGAAGGGCTCTGGGGACATAAGAAATTTAATTTTTATCAGTGGTTAGCTTGTGAACAATAAAATCTTGAACCGGAAGTAAAAATGGACGATGTGGAACGATGGGGTTAGCTGGCGCGAAGCCTGTCGGTAAAATAATCAGAGTGTCTTCGTTTAAAACTTCGATATTACTTATATTGCTTCTTTCTGTTTGACTCGGCGTAGGGACAATTTCTGTAATTAAAGGCCAATTGAAAGCTTCACACTGACTCTTCGAATGTAATGCTTTTGAGCGCCGCCATTTATAGTACTATTGACGACTCATATATAAAATCCGGAAGTCTAGAGTCCTACGTCCCTAGAGCTCCTCGTTTTCTCGTGCGAAAGCCCCGCCGGCTAAGAGAAACGATGGGACCTGGGAACAAGAATGATCCTGGCGGCGAGTGAAGAACTACTCGTCACCATGCCAGTCG
The DNA here is from genome assembly GCF_036669935.1 of Montipora foliosa. Taxonomy (NCBI): domain Eukaryota; kingdom Metazoa; phylum Cnidaria; class Anthozoa; order Scleractinia; family Acroporidae; genus Montipora; species Montipora foliosa. The sequence continues at coordinate 3,430,379 of NC_090872.1, read as the reverse complement.
CGGCCCTCTCTCGGCCAAAGCAACTATCATCGATTTACTCCCGCGGGTTAAAATAGTCCCTCGATAAACTATCCCGCCAGTTACGCGGGCTACTGTTTTGTGACGTCTTATAACAATTGGCCTTTATTTCATAAATTCTCGCTTATAACAAATAGTCTCTACATCCCGCAGAAGATAGAAGTGGGTATTAGTTGCCTCAACGCATCCTAATCCGTTCGTATTTCTTGTAGGAGATGTCCTTTATCGTTGTCAGTGCGGGATGTTTATTTTCCTTGATTTTCCACTTGGGAACTAAGGAACCCATTGCTGGGGTACAAATTAGAAAAGGTTTGTAAATCGCTCATTAATGTGTTGGTGTTCCAGTCGGTTTCCGCTTGTTCCAGAAGATCAAAGCCAATAATTGCACTAATGAGGAGAAATCTCATGCTTTCATATCACAATTTATTCAAAATATTATTCCCCAAAAAACTACAACATCCTTCATCAAATAAAGATGACGTTTTGCTGGCTAAAAAAGTCAAGAATATTTTCCTGATGTTGAGGGTACATTTGGGAGGGTGATTTTTTGGAACCAGGCAATAAAGAACTTGCGTATTTAAAGTATTTGGCGAGATAAAAGATCGACTTTTAGGGGGCAACATGTTCCTCGTTACATGCGCGCTTGCAACAAAAGCGCGCGATGAACCAGCACGGAACCATTAATGGCATTATTGTTGCTTTGTTTATACAACTTCATAAGAAAAGTTAATAATGTAATTTGCTGGCGGGACGAATGACTCCACATTCTGTCACGTTATTGTAGCTGTGAATTTTTAAGAGCAGCACTGAGAGAACGCAATAAATCCCCTTTATTAAAACTCTGAAACTATTTTTACTGGACAATAAAATGGCAAGTACTGAATTCGGCTTTCGTGTGATCAGTGAATAAGCGAAGATCTCAAAGTGCTTTATTTTCTGAAGAGGCAAAATTCTTTATTTCATAGTCAGTCTCGTCATCCATTGCTTTGATTGATTGATTGTGAAATGTTTCAGGTAAGTTTATCAGCGGAGAAAGACACAGAAACCCAACAGCGGAGCTTCCTGAAAAGGTGGTTGGAGTTTTCTGTTTGTACGACGAAAAAGACCTCAACGTGGCATTGCCAGTGGGTTCCAACTCACAGTTACCAGACTTGCACTTAGATATTGCTGGCAAAGAATTCACAGAGGATGACATTGTGGTTGGAAACACAGGCTTTGATGAAAGTTGCGGTGATTCATTCATCAAGTGTGCAGATGAATTGCACTTCACAGATAAAAAAAAACAACCGTCAAGTTACGAGTTCAGTTTTTCAAATCCTGGTTTTAAAACTTCTGATGAACTGGTCAGAGATAGTGAAAAGAAAAATCTGGAGCAAGACACAAGTGAGCATTCAAACATCGAAAAATTCAGCTTTTCAAATCTTACTTTTGTTAACGAAGACAAACAGGGAGCCCAACATGATCAAGCACAGCCTCAGAAAACAAACGGAAAATTTGACGATCGTCGAAACGACATTTCAATAGAGGAACGACTAGATTTAGATGTCAGTGAGGGTTACGCCTCCTCGCCGGAAACTGATTCTATCGGTTCCAATGACATACAACAAGACAAGGACACTAATAAAGAACCTTCATGTCAAACTGTACTCGGACATCTCTCTCCTCAACCCAGTCGAAGAACTTCCTTTCCCAAGGAGATAGGTACAAGTTTCGTCGGTGTCGATGTGATTATCAACAAAATAAACAAGCAAGACAATGAAAGACGGAAAACAAGTAAAAGCTGGATTGACTGGTTTAAGAATCCAATGTTTTACAAGGTACTATCGTTCATATTTAACTAGTTATTGAAGCCCGCGTAATTAAATTTGGGCCAATAACAATAGACGTAGACAAGCAAATTAACTAATGATGGCGCAAGTCCAACACATGCAGCGCGCGAGCAAGCGCGGGAAAGCGCGTCTGAGCCAAGCACGATACGTTTTGGGTTTGCCCATGATTGGCTAACAATGCGACACGAGATTCTTAAAGCCAATCACATGCAATCTAAAGCAACTGATCACAAAATTTCCTCGACATTCTATTGAGGACTGCTCTAAGAAAAAAATGATTATATCAAAATCCTATCCCCATTGATATTACTGATATTATTGATATTACTTTTCCTTGCACAGATCTCCTTCGCCTACATGTGTACTCGTGTTATTCAAGTATACAGTCTCTCTTATGTCCCAATGTACTTAATGGATACACTCGAATTTGAGAAGGTAGGACCATGCATCGGTTATAGTACATTTGTCACAGAACAAATCGTTTTCGCAAGAGCGAGGTGTATAAAATGTCCCATTTTTATGGTTTCTAGGAATCAATCGCTTATTTTCCTCTGGTTATCCTGGCAAGTGGAGTTTTTTCCAGCTTAGGCGCGAAGCAACTTGACAAGATACTGGGAGCCAAGGTGATTGACCCTCTTTTACAGGCAAAGATGTTTATTTTAATGCTTGAGGGAGATGGAGGCGAATGTGGGGAGCGAGGAATTAAAAAAAAAAAAACAGTTTGGAGTCATTTCGCGATTGCATAATTATGATCGGTAATAAGATTAGAAATTTTCTGGACTGGTATCCAGGACCGTGCGCTTGCATTTTATGATACTCCACCATTACGCTATCAAGCCATTTTTGAGGCGTTCAATCTTATAACTTTAATTACATGCGGCAATCCTTCGCTTTCGTTTTATATCCTCATTTCCATAACCTTCTTTCGCCATTCTTAAACTCCGGGTTGTTTTTGAACGCGTTGCCAAAGAAAATTGTTAACATCATGTCCGCTGATCAATTCAAAATGTTTATTAGTCTTATCTATAGTAGTTCTTTTTATCTGTAACCTTATGCTAAAATGAATATATTGTAGCATATTTTTATTAATCAATTTTATTATGTCTTGCGTGATGGTCGCCCCTTTTGCAAGACTGTCAGGCTCCGTGCAAACGGAGAAACCGCACCCAATCGCACCCAACCGCACCCAACACTGTTGGGAGAAGTAGGTTCGGCAGATGTTGGATAATGTTGGTAATTGTGTGCAAAGGGTTGCGACAACTACTAACAATGTAAGGACGTGCTGTGTACGAGGGTCTTTAGGGAAAGGCGGGATACGACCATTTTAAAAGACTTTTTAAACTTACAAAATTCGGCTGCAATCTTGTTTTCAACATGTTATTGCGTTCCTATTTCCATGAAGATCATATGTAATGGCGTGTGTGGCCCTAACAATGTTGGGAGAGCTGTGCAAACAGATCCAACATCCTTACGCCACGCTTCGGCGATCACGGAACAAATAAAGAAACGTTTGGAGTTGTTGGCTCAAAAGTTTGACCAGTTTCAATTTTCGTGCAAAAAATCCCAACAACGCGCAACAATTTGCAACGGGGTGTTCAAAGTGACGCAGCATGTAACATCCAACAATGTTGGGAGTTGTTGGCCAACATTATTGGGTCCGTTTACACGGAGCCTTAGATTTCTGATTAAAGGTTTGAATAAAGATTGAACTAAGTCATTCGTGGAATTGAAGAAGTAAAATACAGTTCTAAAATCGTTAAATAACAGCACAAATCATCTTTGTGAGCAAGTACTATGAGTCAAGTGTTTATAGGCCAATATAAATAAGCCTTTATGCTCCGTCGCCAGTCTTGTCTTTGCTGTTAAAAGTTTCCCGAAATTTATTACTCAGTGTGAAGATGTTTTCAGTTTTGAATTTTAACCAACCTCGTTCCCAGGGTCTTTTATCTTCTCACCCCAGAGGCTCCCTCAGAGGAAGAGAGGGAAAAACATCTTTCTTACCTCACTCCCTCTGGAGTAGGGAGATGAAAGACCCTGGAAATGAGGTTGTCTTTTTACGAGGAGGACCCTTATTGTCACCTTTAAAAAGTCGTATACCTATTAATCTATTGCAGTGGACATACTGTCTGGCAGCTTCCTCGGTAACTGGCTCCTCCGTGTGGTTTTACGTACAGACTATATCCCACAGGAATGCTGCCTACTGCGCTGCATTACTGTTGGGTTTCGGTGGATCTGTGATGTATGTGACATCAACAGCGTTAGCCGGAGAGCTGATTGGCGAGAGTAAAGACTCCGGAGCATTCGTATTTGCATCGATGGGAAGTTTGGGCAAAGTTGCTTGTGGAGGAGCTTTTTTCTTCACTCAGGAGTTCTTTCCAACTCAAGGGTAAGAAAGTTGTTTGCGGCTAATCTATTGAAACAGAGATGGCAATAATTGTGTAGTGCACAAATGCTGGTGGGTGAACTAGATGATTTAATGAGAGGTCTATTGTTTTCGTCTACCGAAAATAGCAGCGGTCCCGCAACGTGAAAACTGGGTTTACGCGCCTAGCGTCAGTAATTCTTGTAGGCCACGACTTGCTCTCGAACAAGAAACAAGTGAAGAGCAGGCGCATATCACTAAGCCTAAATTACCTTATAAATTACCACATTCTCGTTCCTAAAGAACACAATTTTTCTCGCTCAGCACCGAGTGGTTGGAATCTGTATTCTCAGAACTTAAAGCAATCAATGTTACGAACAACATCGTTCCCAGGAGCTCTTCTTTGCAGCCCATAAGCCAAGGGAGAGGTCCTGGGAACGAGGTTGGGTTACAAACGATCACAAAATGAATCGGACTTTCACTGCATTTGCGCATATTTCAAAGAAGGCCGAAAACCGTTATTCTTGTTACTGACTGGAAACTGAAAAAATTGCGGGCTCTCGGGACGAGGATGAAAGGACCATTGAGCAAAACTATAGGTCCGTGTCTTCGGCTGAAAACCCTTAATAGCTTTTCTTTAAAGGACCCTAAATAACTGGAGTTTCCTCTCTCCTTTAATTTTTTAAAAGCCGGTTCATCTCTTGTTGTTTTAATTGTTACATAGAGCTTCACCTGAGTACGTTCGTTTTGTCTTTTCCGGGGTGCTCGGCGCTGCTTCCATTCTGGGTTTCTTGGCTGTGATTGCGTTCCTACCAGCGACTGTGAGATGCAAAAAAGTTGGTAAGTAAACCTTTTTTCAGACGTAGGGTGAGAAAGCTGTAAAACGACTTCTCCTTGTCTCAATTAAGGGTTAGCCTTAACATTAGAAAAGTAACAGTCGTCTCTTCTTGGTTTTTTGTAAATTCCTGCACAGCCTCAAGTGAAATGTTGTCAAGTGGCAGCGAAGCCGCAAGGGATTTCAAAACTACTCGTTACCATAACACGCGCAGCCGAAACACAGCAAAACGAACCTCAACTTTCTTAACGCGTGTTACTGTCAATAACCCAACGATAGCATTTCCCGCCAGATACGCAGGCTAGGCAACACTTGGTGGGATCCGTACGGCATAATACACCCCTTTGGGCGGCTGGTATGTCGACTGATAATGTCCGCGGCTTAGAGAAAATGAATTTTTAGCCGAGAAGCGAAGCTTCGAGAGTAAATATGGAATGTTAGTTACAGCTGTTGTAAAACTGAAGTGTAGTCGTGACATAAAGAAGGGTCTGTCGAAAGAGTGTTAAAGTTGACTTCCGTTCCACCGAAACCGAGACATGCTCCCTAACACGACGAGCAGAAAAGTGGTTTTGAGGGGGGGGGGGGGGGGGGAAAGCGCTGTCAAGTCAGATTTCTTATCTACTTTTTTTTCTCTGTTTTAGTTCACAGCGTAGACGCGGCAGTCCAAACTGAGGAAACAGTCATAAGTGACATCATTAACGACAACCGAGTGGTGTTGTGTAATGAATGTCAAAGAAAGGAGCTTGTAATAGATATGAGAACTAGCAATGCTCGGCTTACGAACTGAGATGAAAATACAATGACGCGTTCAATGAACCACTTTGCCGGCAATTGAGGTCGATGCATCAGGCGCTGTTAGGAAATGACTGAAGGAGGGTCAAAACCATTTCATTTAACCGCCAATGTACTTAAGTTTATTTTATAAAAGTTCAAGTCCTCTCCCCCACTCCCCTGCTCTGACACTGCTTTTCTTCCTCCCTTCCATTATTCAATTGTGTCAGTCTTGGTAACCAGGCTTCGTGCGAATGGGAGGTCGAAGCAACCATCGATTTACTCCCGCATCGGAGTGCTTCCCTGTGGTTTTGGCACTTGCCTTGAGATCCGGGGATCCCGAGTTCAAGACCCGTTCTGACCACTTGCTTAGTTTGTTCCTGGTAGTCCCTGGTTCAACTTCTTGGCTGCATTTGTAAATAGACAACTGGGCCCGGTTGTTCGAAAGCCGATTAACTTAATCCAGGATTAGCGTTAACTATGGTTTCATTTTTTTCAACGTTTTGGTGAAAGTTTCTTTTGCTTATTTTTGTTTTTCAAGATTGACTTCCTCTAATCTTAACTTTTTGCCGAATATCAGCGTTGAACAGCATTTGGGAATAGAGAAATAAACTCGTTGGTTAATTTTTAATCTGGGATTAGCGTTAATCGGATTTTGAACAACCGAGCCCTGGTTTGCCTCCAGCCAGTTGGGATTCTTTAGCATTCTTATAACAGTTGTTGTTGATCTCTTCTGTCGTTTCATCGGTCCGGAAACGGCCCTTTGAGGAGTGGTAAATTAAGGATGTGTATATGTGTGTAATTTTGTGGTTGTGACCAGTCAGGTGGGACACTTTATGACAAATACATAACCTTGCATTAGACTGGCAAGGAGAAGAAGCCACTTGCATATGTCACCTTCGAATGTCACTGATAACTGACCATTCTAGAAGAAGTGCTCAGGCATTAGCCTGCGTGGTTGGCGGGATATTTTAACGCAGGTACCATGGTTGCTTTGTTGTGTTTTGGCCGCGAGTGGGCCGCGATTCGCATGGGGAACCCTGTCCCGTATCTTTCTATTTTTAGAACTACTACATTTTGACGTATGTGACGTATGTGACTGAGAACATAGTGAAGTGGTTCACATACGTCACATACGTATGTGACGTAATAAATGGCTGACCATTGGCTATTGTGAAAACACCCATTAAAGCCCCCCTGCGAAGTGCTTCTAAAAATAGAAAGATACGGGAAAGGGTTGACTCAGAGGGTTAATATGGAAGATGGAGGCTCCGGGTGATGGGCTCCTGGTGTTGGGATTTTCACTCGCGGCCAAAACACAACGAAGCTAATTTACAGATTTAGCCAAGCCTAAAAGCGGAGCTCCCGTGTTATTTATTCTTGCAATAAGTTAACCTGGCTGGACGTACAGTCAGTCGTACGGTTGTACGGTGACCAAAAACAAATTTCTCGCATAGCGGGTTACCATATTTTCTTACCCATGGTGCTCCGCGCGCCTTCGACGCATGAACCGGCTGGTTTTGCGAGGTTTTTGTCTCCTTGTTCGGCCCTTAAGTATGTATTTGTAATAAAGTGTACCACCATTTCTGTCACAACCGTGATTTTGTACACAATCCATCATCTCTGCTTCCGCAAACCCCAGGAATCTTTCAAATATGATATAAGTGTCTTTGAGATTCCTCGTAATAGCTCTCAACAGATTTTTCAGGCTCTATTGCAAATTAATTTGAGTCCAAGTTTCTCAGCGGCACTTAGTCTGACATTCCATTTATGCGATCAACGACGATTTTTGTTCATAAGACGGCGCCATGCTCAAGGGAAGTCTCGAGTATCTGTTTAATTTTTTGATGCCAAGAAACTATGAAGTCAGTGAGTTATAATAGCTAAAAAGAGGGATTTACAATCAGTATGTTTAAAAGTTCATGAACGGAGCATAGTTAATAGAGGGGACTGGTTTTGAAGCTCGGCAAACATCAAAGGAGCAAACAAAGATGCCAAGATTTAGGTGGGAAAGTCCACGACCGGGCACAATATTTTGTTTTGCGCTCATACACTATGCATGAATTACGTAACCAACACGTTTCTATTGGTTAATTCCTCAGTACGGAGTAAACAACTATTGTGTTTTGTGCACAGTCAAGGCCAAAAAAGAAAGCAAAAACCTACAATCAAGAAATTTGTCGAGTTTCATAACCATTCCCTCTATTAACTATGAACGGAGAAAAAAAACAACCACTTTAAATTATTAAGAAAGGTTTATATTTTGAGACCTGTAAGACTGGAACAAACATGGTAGAGAAGGCGCGAAATATGTATTTCTTTACCCTCAGTAAATTGGTCAAAGTGGTCTAAGTGTAGTTTTTGACAAATGTGCAACTGCTGTTTCCGTTTCTTGGTTTTTGTTTGCCAACTAAAATAGTCAAGATGTTAATCGCTAATGCAGACAGTCGTAGCTGTTGCTAATGCAGTGAGGCAAATTCTTGTTTGTCTTTTCTAATTTCCCTTGAAGAACTTGCATTTATCGCTTCTTTTTAATTGCCTGATGCTAAAAAAAATTCTTCTATGAATTGTTGTTTTTTGCATTAGGAAATTAAAAAGAAAACATTACAGTTTCTTTAATATTACACGCCATTTGCGACATCATTACTAACAAACATTTAAAGTGTCAAATACGATCAATTAACTTCAAACCACAAAAAACTCTTTCAATTCATTTCCTCCTTGAGGACAGCACTTTCATTGACATCACCGATGGAGTAATGAGCCAAAGACTCAGTGATTTGTTAATTTGTTAATTAAACTAAAAAAGACAAAAGATTATTTTTCAATACTAGTGTATGTGCTGTTATTTTATGTACTCTTTCCCGCATCATGGAATCATAAGGCGACATGAGCCGGACAAGTTTATCATAACAGATCAGTCTTCAACAGTAATATAACAGTAATATATTTTTTATCTAAAAGATAAACCATCTGCACTTTCAAATAAAATTGCCAGTCAACCAATCACAAGTGGGTGCTACATCATCTTTGTATTTTACCTTCGCCCTCCTGGATTTAAATCATTTACAAGCAAGAAACTCTTAGATTTAAAGCATGCCAGCTTGTTTTTGCCTATTTTAGTTTACTAAAACTAAGTTTTAGCGACTCTAAGGAGCTGTTTTAAGCCCGGCAAAACAAATTATACCAAAGGCGCGTTTTAAGGAAGTAGATACTTGTACGTCTCGTACCCAGCCTGTGGTAAACGAGAAACTGCGCCTGTCACACAGTGAAAGGAGTTTATTATCATACCTAGAATTTAGGAAATTAGTAAGCCCTGGTATTTTTATTTTCACAGAAATCTTGGTGACTGTTTAGAGAAACCTTTGTGTTACAAAAACGGTACAGCTTTCCCTGATTTGGATTGCAGATCAAGCGAAAGGAAAGTAAAAGTTTTGAATTTTCGGGCAGCGTTTCCCAGTTTAGAGCGGCTGACGTCCACCAATGTGTACATATCACTGAATATTGCCGCCCAATTCTTCGTTAATAATCGACAACCAAAGCAACAGCAGCTGTGGATATGTTTTTATGATTCTAAAGCTTGTTTATCTCTTTCAATTAGTGCTTCAAAGAACCATTTCCGTCTGCAGCCATGTTATCTTTGGCGCTGTGTTTTTTTTCTCACGTCCTCAGCTCAGTGTCTACAACACGGTTTGCGGTGTGCATCTCAGTGTTGCTGCTAATATCTTTAAAATATCAATCAAAATATACATTTAGATTTTTGGCCGAGAAAAGATAGCGAAATCGGCTTATTTTTTCCTCATTATTAACATTTTTGCATATTTTCGCAACGCCGAACAGTCAGAGAAATTCTAGGAGGAGCCTACCGCGTCGTTTTCAACGTTCACAGTTATTTGCAATGTTCAATTATTTGGAAAAAGATAAACCGGTAAGTAAGTAGTTTTTCAAGAAAAATGCATCGTCTTTTCTACGTTTCAGCCATACCTGGCGCAAGGTGTTTAAAATAATATCACGATTCAGCTTTAAGCCGACATTTTAATATTTAATCGCCGTATTTGCAATTTTTTTGTAACTTGAATTAATTTCGGAAAAAAATGATCACTTCGGCAAGTAGTTAAATGGATAAAAGAATATTGAGCAACAGCCCGACCACATAGAATAAGAAATTAACTTATTAGTGTTTAGAGTTTTAAATTATTTTCTTGTATCACGTTTATTCTGAACACAGGATTCGTTTCATATATGGAAATTACATCTATCCCATCTCTGGCGTACGATACTTGTCGCAAGCCAAGTATTCCATTGAAAAGTGCACATTGCACTGACAGATCAATGTGTTGTTACAGGAAGATTCACTAGTACACATTTAGTTAACTAGTAATAGTTTTTACTACATCTACCCCGGCCTAAGATAGTGTGAAAGGCACTTGAGGTACATCTTTTAAAGTACATGCTGAGCATGTCGCCCCTGTTTCCGATTCTGATTTGCACCCGGACAAAATCAATTTCTGAGCCAGGCAACTCGATTTGCATCAGAGCTGCTTCAATGTTTGATTTTTCAATCGCTATATAAACCCGAACAGCGCTGTGGTCCTGCTTTTGCACCCGGTTGAGCAAATCGACAGGGGCACCCAACGACCAATTTGTTGTAAAACGTATTATTATACCCCAGTTAATGAAAAGAATGTTATTAAGGCATTTTCAGGTGTTTTTCAGTGTTGCTGGGAAAATATTATCTGTTCATTTTTCCCAGCAAGACACAGAAGAAATTTCCCAGCCAGCTCGATAAAATTGGTTGTTTTCCTAGCCAGCTGATCAAATTTATTTCCCAGCCAGGCATTCCGCGCGCTTTCAAATCCCTCGATCCAAAACGACCGAACAAAAGCGACAAAACCGGGACAAAACAGGTTTTTTTCCGCAAGCGCTACAGCCAGCTCGGGTTGAAATGCTAGAAAAAGTCAGTAATTCCCACGCAAAACCTCTATAAATAACAAAATTTCCCAGCCAGCTCATCGAAACACCTGTATTTTTGCCATCCAGCAAGATTCCTCTGGGGAACAGATAATGTGAGGAACAGATTCGTTGGGTGCCCCTGAAATCGAAATTGATTCTCCCTACAATATCTATCTTTTTACGCGGGGACTTCTAAGGTTGCCTCCTCGGGTTTTTGCGGGCCAAAACCCTGCGGGGGCAATAATAATAACAAACATATAACAACGCACTTACCCTTAATCGCACGTCACCGTTGATTGGGATAAGACGTCTGTAATAATCGCTATATTTCTAGAAACTAGAAAAGATTGCTCTTTGGGTAAAGCATCTGGAAACGTCCTCGGTGTTTCTCGAGTGATAATTGTATTTCAAGGCCAATTTTTTCCTACGTATAGCATATTAAAGCTCTGAAATGGTTTGATAGGAAGAGATTCGATGCCGATCCGTGCAATTCACGCTGTTGAAGTCTACTTGAGCGTCTAAACCGGCCTTCTCTCACTGACAGGTTTTTGGTAGAAGGTTAGTACTTCGTCTTATGTATATGTGATATTACTGCGACCAATAGTGACTTACTGAATTACTATGACCTTTGAAGGCAAGAATAAACCCTTCCAATCTCAGGCTGATTCCAGTTTGAGCAACTTGTTGATGAAGTACTTGTTCATGTGTTGTATTTTCCTTCGTTCTTGTTCAGATTCGTTTTAATTTAGTTCATTCCAAAATCAATTCCATCGACCCATATTCAACAACCGGCATCTGAACACGAGCAAAGAAAGAAAAAAGTCAAGGCAGTTTTAGCTCTTTGTAGACGCACAGGCAACATTGGAAATGTGCATGTTCTTTAACCTTCCGCCATTCTCTGGAAAAATTATAGCATTATTGCGTGTGTTGCCTTGAAGATTATAAAAGTCCC
>NC_090872.1:3408659-3413659 GCF_036669935.1 Montipora foliosa | reverse complement strand
TGGCGAAGTGTGTAGCCCATGACAGTATGTCGTTTGTGAGCATATTGCTTTTTGTTGTATTAAGCTTCTTCCTCGGAACGCTCAAACAACTCACTTATGCACACGCCGTTTGCGGTAGACCCACACTAAAAGATGCTGTTGAGCGATTGTTTTGGCCGGGGTTGGTCCGCAAACTGAAATAAAGTTTATATGTTGAGAACAAATGTGTACTAAATGAACAAATATGTGAAAATCATGATATGAACTGCACTGCAACCAAATGCCAAAGGAGAGAAGCACAGAACTGTGAAAGTTTCCTGAAGAAGAAAGTTCCTGATCTTAAAGTTGGTGCAAGCGGTATCGAGTCGCAGAGATGTACGCCTAGCCGGATGCCTTTAGTTAAATTTTCGATTTTGCAATTTACTTGAACGTAGCAAAAATCTCCCAAAATGTTTGTCGCTGATCGTAACTTTTTATATATTCACGGTTCAAAATTAATGTTGTTTTCATGTCGTAAATATTTTATTCTCGATCGACCGTCCGGGAAACTTCCTTCTGCTCTTTCTGAAAACTGTGTATCAATAATTATTTGCTTTTTCATCAATATTTGTTTTGCATAAAGCAAGCTACCAGAATCTGTACCTTGCTGAGTTCGCATTTGTTAGCGTTAATAGTATTTTCGGTCAGATGTTTCTGTTTTTTATGAGGGGTTTATTGCTTTGGTCTCCCATCCCAACACCAACCCCGCGAAACAGGGCTTGACTTCAGTGAAGTTTAGTGTTACAAAGTTTTCGGATGCTCATAGGGCACACTTGTGGTGAAAAGAAATTCTGAGGGAACTTGAAAATTATCAACATGTCAGCCCAGAAGCCAATGTTTCTCGCTTCTCTTTTATTTGTTATTCTTCAGAGACTGGAATGCTGTATTTCAATACCACAGAATTCAGTGCCTTCTGATTTTCTGTAGCACGTACCACAGGCAAGCCAGTGTATGCTTCATAGAAGCATCTAGTTGTTCAAAAATCTAAAATTCCGTAATTGCGTGTTCTATAGTCCAGTCCAAAGTTCTAATTTTACAATTCAATAATCTTGATTTCTCGTTAAGAAAAAAAGCTTAAATCCAGTAGTCCAGTCCGGGTGGAAATCGCCAAAACTCTATCGTGGATTAAAAACTCGACAAAAGCTACAAGTGGTATCAGAAACTGCAACAGTTCGTCATGATTCTACACTCGAGCTGAACAAAAAACTGTCAAAAACGAAACCATAAAACCCTAGTGATCGCTTCTCTAGAGAAGAGACAAACAGCCGAAAGTATTCTCTGCCTGTCCCTTACGGCACTGAAAAAGGTACCGTACGTAGTACAATGGTCCTTGACCGTAGCCCTTGGCCGAGAAGCGATCAGGATACGGGATATTTAGGTAAAAAAAATTGTGGGGATACGAGATTTTTGGCTGGGGATGGAGGTGGGATTCAGGAGATACGGGATGTTTTTTAAATTAAGAACGAATTGCGTACGTGTGATAGTGCAGTAACTTGACTGTCAACAAGAGACTATCAGGTCGTAGTCTCTTGCTGTCAACTGAGCTACGTTTTCTGTTCACAGCGGAACACACAAGTACGAAGCAAGATCTAGAAATAACGTAGAAAATTCTCCTTACCTTTAAAGCCTGCCTTTCTCAAAGAAAAAGCATCTGTCCACTTTATCGAATAGTTTAATACTGTTTCAATCATGGCGGGCGGAAAGATTCCACAATAAATGTTGCTTTCATCTAGGTATCGGAAGAGTGTCACGGTGGCCGAGGGGTCTAATGCGCTTGTTTGTATGCGAAATACGAGCGAAAAAAGCGAGAAATTCCGATCAAAATGAAATGGTGAAGACACTATGTTGTGTAATACCTTGTGGTCAGACAGATGCAGGCTCCTCACAATACCATTTCTTGCCTTTTCGCGTACTTCTAAACGTCGGAATCGATCCAAACTTTCCACAAAAAGGGTTTTTTTGGCTTTATTCTGGAGAAATTTTAGCTTAGCAACGCTTAGCGCAATCCATTGCCATATAAGGTCAAACTAAGGTCAAACTAATAAAACCTTTTATTACCTCAGGCAAACTGAAATGTCCAAAAAAAATTTCCACTTTTTGGAAGACCCAAACCACGACGATAACTTCTCATCTCTCTTCGTTTTACATCAACGCTGTGTATCTCAGTGTGATTTCTGGACAATTAGTAGACATTTTAAATACGCCACGAGTTGGTGAAATCGAAAAATTATTAAAATAATTCGAATAGGCAATCTCGATTGTTGCATTGGGCTCTTCAGTTACAGTTATTAAAATTATTATTTAATAGTGATTTGGGGCAGAACATCTGGGTAAATATTTTCAAAATATTTTCAAAATATTTTTTCATATCAATACTGAACTTTGCTGGATTCATATTAATGAATCATAAAACGTTTTTCTTAAAAAAATTGATATATAAAATACTGCATGACAATTTTGTAATTGTTATTTTGGGAAACTCCCTCTCGATTGTTGTTTGTAACTACAGTAAGTCAGGTGTGTAACAAGTACGTATACAAGGAATAAGAATATCGAAGGAGGAACACAGTCAGTTTAAATAATTCTCTTGAGCTAAGAAAAAATACATTGTGCAAAAAAGCTCGGTTCAAGTGTGGCATTGTCTGTAAAGGAAATTCATTTGTTACCTTTCCGTCTCCACAACTTTGTTATTATTGAGCTTGTTTTGGGAAACAGCAAATTAATTAAAGATTCTATTCAAAAAGGAAATAGATTGAAATTCTTGCTTTCCGTTTTACATATGAATATCTATTTCCTGTTCTGTGTTGTCCGTGTTCATTACACTAAGAAGTTTTAATAAAAGGTAGCAGTGATACTAAATAAAGAAAGTTGTAAAAACATATAATTTGACGCCTCGAATCAAATTGAAAAAAGTTTAATTTCTGGCTCTATTTTTTTGCAAAATTCACAAGGCAGTACGCGATGAGACGAAATACATTGGAACACTGATGAGTATCGATGGACTTGCATGGAAACTTTAATTATCTGTCAGCGAGAGCATTTTTTTGAACTTTATATCTGGCGTAAATGCGAAGCTTTTGTCAGCTGTGTTCATTTTATTTGTAGAGTAATCAGTTGGCATGAAGTTTGCAACAGTTTAATCAAACTGGGAACAAAATAATGCAAACTTTTGTTCCAAACATCAATCAGGGAATTGTTCAAAAAGTGGACGAGACTTTTATCGAAATGAAATGTTCCAGTCACAAATGATTTTTTAATTTACCTAGGTCAACGTTTAATCACAACAAAACCCCCGTAAACGACATTCGCTGACAGGAATATCCAAGGGCGGAGCACGTTTCATTAAAATCCATGACCATATAAAAATATATCCACTTGGACTCGACTTGTGCTGGTAACACGCCGTCTGATTGATTTACCAAAAATATCGTCTTTGCCAGCAACCCAGTCCTGATATGTAAGAAATTTTTTCATTGATTAGTTTATTATATTTTTATGGCTATACGACGTTTCATATTTGATGCGTTTCAGTTTGTTAATGCATTAAATTTAGGCAAGGAAAAAGGCTGGTTTTCACTAGCGACGGAGTCGGAGTCGGAGTCGTAATCAGAAGCGCCGAGCGATACGATCTAGTGAAAATCAAACTGTCGGAGTCGGAAGCAGAACACCGATTCCGCTTATGACTCCGTCGCTTATGATCCAGTGAAAACTGCGTTGTCGCAGTCGGAAGCAGAAGCGGAAGAATAAACCAATCGCAATACTCGAGTCCAAGCATTATGAATGGTTGGTTCCGACTCCGACAATATCATAACAAAAGCGACGGAGTCATAAGCGGAGTCGGAGGAAAATGGGAACGTTCTGATTCTTCCGACTCCTATTTCGTCGAGCTTATGATTCCACTTACGACTCCGATCTTTGATTTTCACTAAGTCATAAGCGCTCTTACGACTCCGACTACGACTCCGACTCCGACTCCGTCGCTCGTGTTAAGGGGTCATCCAACTTGATCGATATTTCGGACTTAGTTTGACTTATTTCTTCTTTTCCGGACAAAAAAAGAAGAAAAAAGAAGTAAACTGACGTACGAAAACTTACCTAAAGCATTTGCTGAATTTCAGAATCCTGTCATGGCCTGGCCGCTATCGTTATCAGCACTCAGCTGGATTTTTACCATTTTGGGAATCCTTGGTAACAGCTTTGTAATTTTCCTGATCAGTTCCAAAAAGCGACTAGCTCAAATCTACACCAACCATTTCCTGTTATCGCTGTCCTTTGCCGATCTAGCCATCAGCTTCAGCCTAAAACCAGCCAATTACTTCTGCTTTCACAGCGAAGAATTGTGCCAACGTGATTGCCTGGATTTCTTCCAGTGGGCTTTTCTGTTCGCCTCTGTGTTCAACTTATGCGTCGTGACTCTGGATCGTTACGTCGCCATTGTCAAACCATTGATTTACGGCCTGTTTATGACCAAGACTCGCGTCATGATATTGATATGCATGGCTTGGATCATTCCCTTTGTGTCCAGCCTTATTCCTCTGACTTTTCTGCACAACTTCATTGCCATGAAATATTATTCTTATTACATGATGATCGCATTTGAAATTCTCCCTTTGTTGTTTTTGGTCTCAACGACCGTGCATATGATCATCATCGCCAAAAAAGTCGCCAGGGAGACGGCGTCCGTGATCAACCAACTAAAGCACAATCACCCTGGAACGGACGGTGACAAAACCGCACCCACCCGTCGGAAACATACGGGCTTGTTTTTTGTTGTTTCCATCGTGGTATTCTTCCTTTGTTGCTATCTGTTTGCTCTCGTCATATCTTTCTGTCACATTTTCCACCTTTGCAGTGCTCCGCTCTCTTTAAACCCGGTCAAAAGAATTCTTTTAATTGCCAACTCAGCATTTAACCCTTTCGCTTACGCCTTTCTGAAGAATGACGTCAAAGAGGAGGTCAAAAGGTTCCTGCGCCTGCGCGTT
>NC_090872.1:3331159-3403659 GCF_036669935.1 Montipora foliosa | reverse complement strand
TAAAAATTATCTGTCTGGATCCCC
Organism: Montipora foliosa; assembly: GCF_036669935.1. NCBI lineage: Eukaryota > Metazoa > Cnidaria > Anthozoa > Scleractinia > Acroporidae > Montipora > Montipora foliosa. The sequence goes on along the minus strand of NC_090872.1, from coordinate 3,403,635 downwards.
ATTGAACCGGTTAAAAAAAAGTTCTACAAGCAAGTTTTGAAATCAGAATATTGAAACTGAAAGTTTGTCTACGATCTGTACAAATCACGATAGACATTTCTTTCTGTCTACACTTTTACCATCCTAAAACTTGTACCGCTTTAAATCACGTTGCATAAAGCAGTTTACCGTTATTTCTCATTATTTATTTATTTATTTATTCACTTGTTAGTTTAGTTTTTCGTGCAAGGTTTCTTTTGGCTTTGCAAGTACATAAATGACTACTGACAAAGGAACTTCATAGGTTAGGGTCAGTGATGGAGTAAACGCGTTCCAGATTCCATATTTAACATAAACCCTCATGCGTCTTGTGATGCATCGGCAAAGACGCATAGCATTGGCAGTTCCACGGCATTGGATACGGTTAGGCATCTTTCTAAGGACACGGTGTCCAATTCCTTCATTTCTTGAAACAGTGAAATTCAATTATCCTGAACTGTGAGTGACACCTCGTCGTCCCAATTTAGTCCCAATTGCCACAGTTGTTGCAGGCCTATTTTCGCTCGGATCAAAAACGAAGCTGGCAACCTGACTTAGGATCATTCGTTTTGTCATCTTCACTGGTTCTTCATTGGCTCCGTCTACTAGCTTCAGCAGATCTGGTCTGATTTTTAAGTGGAACTTATCTGTCTTGAAATTCCACAAGGTTCCCACAACCTCCATTTCCTTGAAACAGGTTTACTGCCCTACTGGCAGAGAAAGCTCGTGGTGAAACAGAGACCTCGTTGGAGATCCACCATTTAACGTTGAATCCCCCCGTTTTTAAGACCTTATCTATATCTTCAGTCAGTTTTCTAGCTTCTTTCACAGTATCCTTTGACTCAGTCACATATGTCACTGATCCATGTACTCATTGTTTGTTAGTATCTCAGCTGCTTCTGGGTAATCGGCTTTGTTTTCTTGAGCTGTCTTTCTTAGCACTAATTGCGTCATGGAGGGAGCTGGCTTGTCCCCAAACTTCATCACTCTGTTGACATACACGTCCGGATCTCTGCTTGTTTCCATACTTCTCCACACGAAGCAGCGAACATGTTGATCTCTCTCGGGAATTAGGATCCTGTAGTACATCTTGCAGATATCACCCATGACTGCGACTTTCCTTTCTCTAAATCTTAAGACAACTCCAAATAAGCCGTATAGAAGGTCGGGACCTTTCGTCCAGTAATAGTTCAGTGAATTCCCTTGGTGTGCAGAAGACGAATTGAAAACAATTCGGACAGGTGTACTCCTCCTTTTTTTCTGGCCTTAGTACCGCATGGTGCGGAATATAGTGAACAGGGCCTTGATATGCTCCTTGTTCCTCTTTTGACAGCTTTCGTGCAAATTTCATGCTTTTCATTTCCTCCATCTGTTTGGAGTGGGCTTCAGCTTGTTCTGGATTTCTTTTCAGGCGTCGTTTGGTTGACTCTACGCGCTTCATTGCCAAATCTCTCTTCTCTAGCTGACAACTTTGATACATGACTCCTCTATCAGCTCAGATTCTTCTCTTTCTGTTTTCGTCAGTTTGTTTGCATCGCAGACACAGGGTTTCACTGCCACACCCATAGTTTCTGTCGCCCTGTGGTCAGCTAGATCTATTGGGGAGGCATACCGGGGGTACTTCACGTATAAAGTGCTGGTCGTTTCGGAGGTCAGTTCTGGTTGTCCTCCAAACGCTACCCATCCCAGTGGAGACTTCCGTGCTTGCCTGCATGTATGCATGATTAATACCGATTAGCAGGTCAACGTGTCCTTTGCCGCACCTAAATCTTGAGTTCGGCAGACCAAGAAGCTCCAGTAGGTGTGACGTTTTTACTGTTGGGATCTCGTCGCTGATACGGTGCATCCTGATGGCCTTGACGGTAAAACGCTTGTTGTTATCAGTGCAGGTTAGCTGAACTTTATACTCTTTTGTTTTCATCGTTTCTTCTTCGCCGCCCACTTTGGCAATTGTTACAGACACATCCTTTCCTTTTAATCCGAGAGTTTCTGCGGTCTCCTGACGGATTAAGATTATTTGTGCACCCGAGTCTAAGAGCATGTTGCCGCATTTAAACAGGCCCATTGCTGCTGTTGCCGATATTTGCGGAGAGGACAGGGAGTATAGCTTCCTTTGTACTTCCTCTTATGAAGTAAAATCCGGGACCTCTGTAAATTTCGTAGTCAGCATTTCGGATATTTGACCAAAATCCAGGACCAACAGACAAGAACGAAAGACAACCCGAACAAAGTCATTTTCATGGCGATATCCAGAGTTATACGGATGTTATTGCTATATTTCGATTTACTTTACATGCAAGTAAATCATCATCAGGCAAATCAAGGTTTACAGAGCGCGTGATTTAAATACAGGAGACTTATTTGAAAAATAATAGTTCGCGGCTAGCTTTTAAGCCAGAGTTAATTGCAGACTGCTTAGTTTTTATATAGAAAGCTTCTTTAAATGGAAGAATATTCCAGTTGTTGTCCATATCAATTATGCTGGTATTGTCCCTGACTGTATTCAAGTAGAATTCCTTAGTTTTAACAAGGATGGAATTGCATGAGTGCTTGAGTGCTTGAGTGAGGCTCCAGCACTTGGCTAAGTGGCCTGACTTCTGGCTGTTATACACAATTGTGGTCTCATTCACACAGAAGCCCTTCAATCTAATCCTGCCAAGCCGACCACAGGCTGGAAAGGTCAGACCACAACACCGGGAACACTGTCCCCTACTCTTTTCGAATAACAAGTCATCCAGCTCATTAACGCATGCAGTGTAGCAGGCTTTTTTTCCCCATCCAAATCTCTGGCCCAGACCTTCCTGTCGTCAGTTAAAGCACATCTTCTGCTCTATGAGTGACAGCATGTGTCTGTCGTCCGTATCGCTGGGAAGTCCGACTTCTTTCAGAGTATTGTAACATCGTTTGATAAGGTGTACCAGGTCACAGAATCGCGCGTCTTCCCCTTTCTGTAAGGCTCTAAATTGGACTGCATTCTGTGTTACAGTGTCTGATACGAAGCGCGGGTCGCCATAAATGGAATCTAGATACTCCCACGCGGCATCCTAATCGTTAACGATTCCTTTAATCAGGTCTAGCGGTTTATCTCGTAAGCAGGTTCGCAGGAGCGTTACTGCATCTCTCTTCGCGTACTTTGCTTCTATTGCGAACTTCAAATCGGAACGAAAGATCGCATAATCTCTTACGTTTCCTGTAAAAACACTTAGCTTCGGTTTTTCTACTTTGAACGTACAGGTGCCAGTTACTTTGTGACAGTTGTTCTGTAGTAGCGATCGGTGTCAGTGTAGCGTTTTTTACGCTGTTCATTGCGTGATTTTGCATGTCATCAGCTGTATGGACGCTGTCAATTACTTTTACTGAAGAGGCGCTTTGTTTGGCACTAGTGTCCAGAAGGGGCGTGGTCAATGGATTGAATAAGTGTCATTCCAGAGCTGTGAGACTCCTTTCTTGGTGTTACCAGGCAGCATATTTGAAATTCCTTCGCTTCATGTGCTCCATTGTTTAAAACGCTTTCTTTGCCTTTACTCAAATCACCAATCTCTTTTAAGTTATTTGAACCAGACTGATTTATACTTTCAATAAACATTTTAGCATCTACTTCTAGCCTCATAAATATTTCCTGGCAATCGGCAAGTCACTCTTCTTCGCATAAGCGTCATCATCATCAATGAGTTTGGCATAATCTTCGTGTCTTGAGATTATTAAAGCTTCGTACCCTTCTTGGAGTACGTAAGGGAATTACCTTAAAATGTTTGTTTCGTTGAAGTAGATTTGAAGTCTAAAGTAGATTGTACGTCGTGTAAGTTGAATAAAAAAGGGAAATGTTAGTTTGAGGGATGGAAATAAGTGACGACCGTACCATGAAGTTCATTCATGGGGCACGTGACACACGTCGCAAAAGGCTGCGCATGCGCATTCGCTCAATAAATTAGAGATCGACAGCTGTTGGCTATTTTACCAAATTTCTCGCTAACGCCTCATTATATTTTGCAGAAATTTGGAATTAAAATATTTCCGACTACTGATGGGTCGTCAATCAAAAAAAAACTCAGAAATTCAACCGACAAAATTTGGGAAAACTAAAAAACGTCTAACGGCGAATTATGAAAACTCAGCTGTTGAAAAGCTATGATAACAGCTGTTTCAATTATTTTAAGTAAGCAAATGCTTTAAAAACACTAATGAGCGAATTTTGCATAAATGAGGAATAAGCATCCTTTAGTAAACTAAATCTTAGATACTTTTCGTCTTTGGCCAACGAAGTTTGATTAGAAAAAATATTTCAAAAAATATTTTTAAAAATGTTAGCTGACGTTTACTTCTGAAGATTTATGTTGCTCCGCTCGGGCCCAGATGATTCCACTCGGGCCACAAATTAACTATATGCTCTCCAAAAGTCATGTGATTGTCCTATTGATGTCGTCCTTGTTCGCCGAATCCGACGCCATATTTATTTATAAGCCCGCTGGAAAAAAAACACAAACCAGTAACTGCTGACCGCAAAACTCTTGTTCAAACTCTCGTGAGCGGACAAACGAGACAAAACTCTCGTCAACTCTCGTGAAAAATTTGAGCAGGTTCAAATTCGATGAGAGCTCTCGAGAGTCGATGAGAGTTCCTGGCCAAACGAGAGTTTCAACTCTTGTCAACTCTCATCAGCTCTCGCCCTCGTTTGGCCAGGGCTTCAAAGGAGCTCCGTTTGGCTCTTGATTGACCTTGATTATCTTACAAAGAGCGTCTCTACTGGTCGGGGAAAAGAATTTGGTGTCTAGCTATGGCGATTACCACTGCACATTAAACAAAGACGACAGCTACGGCCACGAAAACGGCTGTCCAAAATATAACTTAGCGCTACCGCAAGTCATTTCGCGATTATTTCGTCTTGTTCACCTTCTACAATACAGGCGAACTAGAACTGTAACTGGATGGGTACGAACGGTTTTAAAGTCAAAACAGAAAATAACTGTTTCGTGGTTCAACTATATGCTTACGTTGTCGTCAAAACGTAAAATTTGGTGATTTCAAAATGATGTTGTTGTTTTGTGGAGTACGGCAGAGAAATGCAAGAAATTCGTGCTGCACGTGCAAAACGATTATTTTTCCTTTGCTAACCAATCATATTCTTGCTTTGTGGCGTTACCGTAGCCGTAGCCGTCGTCCTTGCTTAAACTCCCTATTAAGTCGCACAGTCCGCGAAACCGTTATACCCGTTCCTTTGTTTTATGAGCCACACTCTCGGGTCAAATGGCCATCTGTCAAAATATTACAAATTCTTGATTGTCAAGGAGGGGATACATCGAGTGTTGACTGGTTTTCCTGCACTTAAAAACGCACCCTCAGGGCGCTTTCCATTTCAACGGAATTTTCGAAAATGTCGCGTGGAAATTCACAACAACAAGATCTTTTCCGGGAGAGATTCTAAATTTAGAACAAGTCCTAAATTTTGAAAGTATCTTTTCAGGAATTTCCACCCGAATTCTTGTCTTAATAGATGGGCTCGGTGCTTAATTTCACACCACACCTTCGGTTTAAGATGAAGGATTCACCTTTGGAGAATTCTCGAAATATTGAAAATTGCGACATCCGGTACAGAAAACGATTTCCATTCTATCTCAAACGTTGTATTTACAACCAATAACCAAAAATTAAGGAAATATTTTTGTTTCGGTCTCGGCATTTTTCGGATGTTGAATTTCCCTGACGATATACGCGATGTAATATTTTTAACACTTCCGTAGAATAATCAGTACTCAGGAAAAGCGTATTCCATAGGGTAAGAACAGCAACACATGTTTCGGGCGATTTGACAGCTCTCTTGGCTTGCTATGCACAGCGATGGATAACAATCCCTTACAAAGCAATAGAATTTGCTACTATAAAAAAATAATTGTTAGCTTGAGCGAGTTGCCTCACTACCAGTTTTTTGAAACAAAATTCTCCCCAAAAAGAACTGGAAGTACCATTTCCGTCACTGGCTCAAAAACTTCGCGTGTTTAAAACCGTGCTGCACGTGCCGCACGAATGTTTACATTTCATGACGTCACAGAGAAGAAACAGCTAAAAATAACCTTGTCCGCTTGCCTTACTTTTAGCGCTGTTTAGTGAATCGCAGAAATGGGTGAATGTTAATTTGTCTCATCCCTCAGGTTATCATTTTTTCTGATTGATTAATTCATGAAGTAAAGTTTTTGGCAGTGTGGTATAGTGGCTTTAGTCATCAGACTTGCATGCAGAAGCTGTCGCTGTCTCGCTTTGTCTCTGGGTAAAATAATATACAGAAGAAGGTTAGGCTGTTTGCCTATCTTCATTAAGCTGTTCCGGTTTCAAATCTACTTAGCTCTGACCGGATTTGTCTTTGGTGATTCCGAATCTCTTTGCCTCCTCTTATGGCCGGGATTTCTAAACACACATGGCGTTACGAGCTTACTACAGTGAAACAAAAGAAGCCTTTATTTTTGTCATGACACTGGACGAATAACTTCCTGTGAACAGCTAATACCTGCCCTTCTTTCTGTATCTATGCCATTTCTTAGGTCATGAAAACAGTGTATTTGTCATCAAGAACAAAGAACAGCTGTGGCACGGTGCAACCTTTAACATTAGATGTTTTCTGACATTTGTTTGTTTTCGTAAGTCCTTATCAATGATGCTCTGGATTGAACCGGTAGGGAATACGCACCGTAAAAATACCAAACCTTCCTAGAAAATGGATAGCACACATTTTCAGCCAGGTTACTTGAAAAAGGTCTTTTGAAAGAAAGCACTTTGTAGGAATCTTTAATACAAACCGGCTGAAAGCCTTGGCAACGCATTATTTGACAGTCCTAAAAGCACTCAACCGGTTAAGATGTCTTGATCCGTGACAGAATTTGGGTATCTGTAAAAAAAGCAGTAAGCCGATACATTTCTACGATCTACTTTTCAGAGAAAAGAATTCTCGTTAAATCTTACGTTAAATAAATAAAAACGTTGAAAAGCGAAGTGGATAAAAACGAACAAAGTAACTAACAGCAGATTTTCATTTTAAAGGAAAAGCCTAGAAGATAACACTGAATCGCTGCGCATGCAAAAATTCGCCTCCTTGCTGCGACGTTTTCAAATACCTACGTTGCACATCAGACACGTAGCTGTAACGTTAAGCTCCGTGCAAACGAACGTAACGATGTTGGCCAAGAACTTGTGTACACCCTGTTGCATATTGTTGCGTATTGTTGAGAATTGTTGTACGAAGTTTGAAAACTGGTCAAACTTTTAGGCCCGTGCCGCGCCGTGAACGGACGCACCATTGAATGAAATGGATGTATATATATTTGAAGTGTGGCTTATAGAGCATGTGGGGAAGCAATCCTCGCAGTTAACTGGACAATTTGAGCAATTTTCTGTTATAGTCTTCTCCCAGCTGTGCGTCTTCGGTCATATCTCAGTTTGTAGCGGAGCATTGCACCGGTATCGGTGCATCGGTATCGGTATCGGTATAATCAGAGACAATTGCTTGAATTATCCAGTTGAGTGCGAGGGTCGCTTCACTCTACTGGAGGCAACATTGTTGGCCAACAATACCCACAACATTCGCAAGGGGCTTCATAAAAGTCCTCAAACTTGGAGTTAACCTTGTATACATTTACAGAAGTCTTAATTTTATTACACTAGAAACTTTGTAACATATACACTCTCGTTCGTCCTTTTTTTTCTAGGTAGCCCAATTCTTACTTCTCTGTTATCGATTGGGGTAACCGCTTTCTTGTCCACCCTCCCGCCTCCCCTCCCTTATCACATCTGTTGTACTCGCTCAAGGTTACTGCCGTTGTGTCAGTAGCTGTGTTTGACAATGATACGACATAAAAACTCAAAATTGGAAACAGATGAACTCTTCTGCTTAAGCGCCTTACTCAAGGGTCCTCCTTCAATCGTTTTTTTTTTTTTTCACATTCTCACGTACAAAAACGTAATTTAATCTTCGTTATGGTTACTATTTAGTGTTGTCTTCCTTGACCGATTTTATCGCTCATATTTAGTTAAAATGATAAAAACGCGTGAGTTAAGGCTTTTGGCGTTTATCACAACTAAAAGTAGTAAATATTCAGTACAAGTCACTTCGAAAACTGTTTTCTCATCAATGTCACGTGTTTAAATAAAGTTTTCAGTTTTTTTCAGTTTCAAAGATATATTTGCATAAACGTTCTCAAAATGGCATGGCTTTCCAATGATCAAAACAATCTTATAATAATTACATCTTTTACAGTATCATTCTCGTTGCTGCTGTTATGTCTATCGACGTCAAAACGATGTCTTCTTAGACGGACGTATACAAAATATGGACCCTAGGTCCGTGGACCACCCCTATGGAGCTGGTCCATGAACTACCCCTGTGGACCACCCATTATTTTGTAAAGTTACAAGCAGAAAGATCTTTAGACGAAAGAGAAAGTGATTGTCGCACTTATCTGGACAATTTAAGCGCCTCCACTCATGTCCAATACACACAAACGGATACGATTCGTCAAACCGATGGTGGTCCCTTAGTACCACTGATAGGATTGTTACCAATAGAAAATGATGTCATTCCAATGGTTTTGTTGGTGCAAAACAAGTTCACTTTTACACCAAGTAGAAACGCGCTAATAATCATTACGAAGATTCCGCGTTCTATAAGCCAAGTATACAAAACACGTTCGCTTTCACCAAAAGAACCATTGGAATAACACCAATGGAGTCTATTTGTGAGTATTGGACAACCTTGATTTAAGCACGAGCCCATGACTAGGAGCGAACAACTTCCATAGTAAGCCAAGTTCAAGGCAGTTTTGTGGACCAATCTATTTTTAGGCTACCTTTTCCGCAAGAAACAAAGACAGTTCTCGTTCGGTGACTCTATAACGTCAATAAATCGTGGTCTGTGAAAACGTCGCTTCTAGGTATGGGCTACTGTCCAAAATATAACTTAGCACTATCGCAAGTCATTTCGCTATTATTTCGTCTTGTTCACCTTCTACAATACAGGCGAACTAGAACTGTAACTGGATGGGTATTTTTCCTTTGCTAACCAATCATATTCTTGCTTTGTGGCCTTACCGTAGCCGTAGCCGTCGTCTTTGCTTAAACTCCCTATTAAGTCGCACAGTCCGCGGAAACCGTTATACACGTTCCTTTGCTTTATGAGCCACACTCTCGGGTCAAATGGCCATCTGTCAAAATATTACAAATTCTTGATTGTCAAGGAGGGGATACATCGAGTATTGACTGGTTTTCCTGCACTTAAAAACGCACCCTCAGGGCGCTTTCCATTTCAACGGAATTTTCGAAAATGTCGCGTCGAAATTCACAACAACAAGATCTTTTCCGGGAGAGATTCTAAATTTAGAACAAGTCCTAAATTTTGAAAGTATCTTTTCAGGAATTTCCACCCGAATTCTTGTCTTAATAGATGGGCTCGGTGCTTTCACACCACACCTTCGGTTTAAGATAAAGGATTCACCTTTGGAGAATTCTCGAAATATTGAAAATTGCGACATCCGGTACAGAAAACGATTTCCATTCTATCTCAAACGTTGTATTTACAACCAATAACCAAAAATGAAGGAAATATTTTTGTTTCGGTCTCGGCATTTTTCGGATGTTGAATTTCCGTGACCATATACGCGATGTAATATTTTTAACACTTCCGTAGAATAATCAGTACTCAGGAAAAGCGTATTCCATAGGGTAAGAACAGCAACACATGTTTCGGGCGATTTGACAGCTCTCTTGGCTTGCTATGCACAGCGATAACAATCCCTTACAAAGCAATAGAATTTGCTACTATGAAAAAATAATTGTTAGCTTGAGCGAGTTGCCTCACTACCAGTTTTTTGAATTAAAATTCTCCCCAAAAAGAACTGGAAGTACCATTTCCGTCATTGGCTCAAAAACTTCGCGTGTTTAAAACCGTGCTGCACGTGCCGCACGAATGTTTACATTTCATGACGTCACAGAGAAGAAACAGCTTAAAATAACCTTGTCCGCTTGCCTAAGTGAATCGCAGAAATCGGTGGATGTTAATTTGTCTCATCCCTCAGGTTATCATTTTTTCTGATTGATTAATTCACGAAGTAAAGTATTTTCAAGATAATTTTTGGCAGTGTGGTATAGTGGCTTTAGTCATCAGACTTGCATGCAGAAGCTGTCGCTGTCTCGCTTTGTCTCTGGGTAAAATAATATACAGAAGAAGGTTAGGCTCTTTGCCTATCTTCATTAAGCTGTTCCGGTTTCAAATCTACTTAGCTCTGACCGGATTTGTCTTTGGTGATTCCGAATTTCAACCACTAATAGAAATCTCTTTGCCTCCTCTTATGGCCGGGATTTCTAAACACACATGGCGTTACGAGCTTACTACTGTGAACAAAAAGAAGCCTTTATTTTTGTCATGACACTGGACGAATAACTTCCTGTGAACAGCTAATACTTGCCCTTCTTTCAATATCTATGCCATTTCTTAGGTCATGAAAACAGTGTATTTGTCATCAAGAACAAAGAACAGCTGTGGCATGGTGCAACCTTTAACATTAGATGTTTTCTGACATTTGTTTGTTTTCGTAAGTCCTTATCAATGATGCTCTGGATTGAACCGGTAGGGAATACGCACCGTAAAAATACCAAACCTTCCTAGAAAATGGATAGCATACATTTTCATCCAGTTTACTTGAAAAAGGTCTTTTGAAAGAAAGCACGTTGTAGGAATCTTTAATACAAACCGGCTGAAGGCCTTGGCAACGCATTATTTGACAGTCCTAAAAGCACTCAACCGGTTAAGATGTCTTGATCCGTGACAGAATTTTAGATCTACTTTTCAGAGAAAAGAATTCTCGTTAAATCTTACGTTAAATAAATAAAAACGTTGAAAAGCGAAGTGGATAAAAACGAACAAACTAACTAACAGCAGATTTTCATTTTAAAGGAAAAGCCTAGAAGATAACACTGAATCGCTGCGCATGCAAAAATTCGCCTCCCTGCTGTCGACGTTTTCAAATACCTACGTTGCACATCAGACGTGTAGCTGTAACGTTAAGCTCCGTGCAAACGAAGGTAACAATGTTGGCCAATAACTTCTGTACACCCTGTTGCATATTGTTGCGTATTGTTGAGAATTGTTGTACGAAGTTTGAAAACTGGTCAAACTTTTAGGTCCGTGCCGCGCCGTGAACGGACGCACCATTGAATGAAATGGATGTATATATATTTGAACTGCGGAGGGAAGCATGGAGGGAAGCAATCCTCGCAGTTAACTGGACAATTTGAGCAATTTTCTGTTATAGTCTTCTCCCAGCTGTGCGTCTTCGGTCATACCTCAGTTGGTAGCGGAGCATTGCACCGGTATCGGTGCACCGGTATCGGTATTGGTATAATCAGAGACAATTGCTTGAATTATGCAGTTAAGTGCGAGGGCCGCTTCACTCTATGGACGCAACATTGTTGGCCAACAATACCCACAACATTCGCACGGGGCTTTATAAAAGTCCTCAAACTTGGAGTTAACCTTGTACACATCTACAGAAGTCTTAATTTTATTACACTAGAAACTTTGTGACATATTCACTCTCGTTCGTCCTTTTTTTTCTAGGTAGCCCAATTCTTACTTCTCTGTTATCGATTGGGGTAACCTCTTTCTTGTCCACCCTCCCGCCTCCCCTCCCTTATCACATCTGTTGTACTCGCTCAAGGTTACTGCCGTTGTGTCAGTAGCTGTGTTTGACAATGATACAACATAAAAGCTCAAAATTGGAAACAGATGAACTCTTCTGCTTAAGCGCCTTACTCAAGGGTTCTCCTTCAATCGTTTTTTTTTTACATTCTCACGTACAAAAACGTAATTTAATCTTTGTTATGGTTAATATTTAGTGTTGTCTTCCTTGACCGATTTTATCGCTCATATTTAGTCAAAATGATAAAAACGCGACGTGACAAGCAATAAACCCATCGCCCTTCAAAGAGAGGTGGGTCTCCTGCTCTTATTTAGGGGAAAGAGCAATTTGATGGGATTAGAAACAGCGAATAATTTTAAAAAATCCGCCAGAAGTGAAATAATTTAACCGTGATTGTTTCCTAAAGACATGCTCAAACTGTTATCAGTACTTTTAGTACAACTTTTAGGACAAGTTCTCTGTTTCTTTCAAAAGACAAAGGTTTTTTCACCGTCTCGTGAATAAAAGTGCGAATTCGTTTACAGACGATTTGTGTTTTTCAAACATCGGTATTCACTGATTCCCCAAACGCCAGACCTCTTTTAATAGCTCCTTTATCTGATGTTCAACACCTCCATCTAAAAGACAGTAAAAAGAAATCGTTGTCAGAGGGGTAACTATGAACTATTAACTGTTGAAAAGCCAAAAATCTAGAGAATTTGCTTTGTTGATTTCATACCAAGTTACTATAATTCAATGTCTTTTGCTGTTACCGGTGGCGAGAGACAAAGGTCGGATCCAAAAAATTGTCCCAGGGAGTACGTAAGGCGTCGTCCCACTTGGCATGGTCCAATTGTGGACCACACCCCTCCCCCCTTCACATGCAGGTCTGGATTCGCCACTGTCCATTATCTTCTTGCTGGCGATTAGATTAGGTATGCTCGAGAACTACACAGCCTATTTGTTGATTATTTCATCGTCGTTTTAAAATTACATTGGGTTCAAAGACCTCACAATCAGAAGAAAGCGTAACGTAAGATGGAGAATGACGTCACACTTTTGCGGCTCGGGCTTTTAACTGTCAATTAAATCAAACGTCACAGTCAAATTTTTATTTTAACCTTAAAGTTTGTTATGGTTACTATCACTAGTGTTGTACTCGAGGACTGATTTTATCGCTCATTTTAGGTAAAACACATCAAATTTGATCAAGTTTCCTTCAAGACTCCATAAAAATGCGACAATGAAAACAATTACTCACCCCGGCGTCCTTTTTAAAAATTAAAAGATCGAGGGCGTCGAAAAACATAAGTGGAATTCAATGGGATTAGTAAGAGTAAATTAGCCGGAAATCCAATAATCGTGGCTTCGTGAAGACATTTTCGAACTGTTATCAAATTTTCTAGTCACACCTCGCTAAAATTCTCCTACTCTCTAAAAAACATAACATACATTTTTACAGTTTAGTGTACGGGAAAGTCATCCTCAGTCTGTTTGTTTTTGTTTTTCTAAGAAAAATGTTCATCGGCTCACTAAAGGGGCTATTTTTTCAAAAGCACTGAACAGCTTTTTAACTTGTGCAAAATGTCTTCACCTCGTGAAAAGAGATATAAACAAACAAACAGCATTAAATTAACCATTTAAGAAAACGTTCGGGCACCACCAAATAAATTATCGTTTAGTTTAAGCCGACCTTTCTTTCCTTTGGGGCAAAATCATTATTGGTCATGATCGAATCTTCTAGCCTGTCCAAAAAAAAATTTGCGGAAACCTTACATGGTAAAACAATTTCAGAAACGCTTTTAGTCTCGTCCTAACTAGACGAACATTCCTCTTTTCAGCTCCGGTAATGAAGACATTTCCTGACAAGCAACAATCCAACACATCGTGGGAAAATTTCAGTTTTTTATACCATGCTTCAATAAATGTTTTAGTTTCTTTATAAGGTGAAAAGTTGAAGATTGCCTATGCATTCTTCACCAGTTTTCTTTGTTTATGTTTTGGTGGCAGAATATTTATCGATATGACTGATACCATCAAACATCTCACACAACAAAACCTCTGACGTCATAGTGCTTAATTACTTTGAAATGTCTCGGTAGCCATGATCTGTTGCTAGGATAAAATGATATAAAAACTGGCTTCTACCGGAGCTTCATCACATATTCGTCAAGACTGACCTCAAAGTCCTTAAAGACATTTGACCTTGTGCATAGCATATAGCAAGAGAAGAGACAAGAGATATGTTGATCTTACAACTGTTCCTCGTCGTTGTTTGCGCCGTAACCTCTTCTTTTTCCTGTTCTTGTATGCCACTGGGAAATCACCCACAGAAGCAATTTTGCGACGCAGATTTCGGTAAGTTTTGCTTATTAACTGTCCATACGTGAACGTGAGGTCGTTTGTGCTTTTTTTTTGTTAAGTAGTTAAGTATATTTTCTGCTCATCGTGATACTGGCAAGTGAAAAAAACCCTTTCATGAAATGGTTGCCGATGACCCAAAAACCACTGCACGACAGAGACCCACACCAAGTGCAAAGAAACCCAATTACATTACATTACTTAGTCATGTTATGGTTAGCCAAAGCGATATGTGGCATGTATTTCATAATATCGATGAACATAGCTATCCTCATATCAAAGTGAATTTCATGACCCTTTCAATCTTAAGAACTTCTCAATTACTATTGTGCTTGAGTTCTGCTCCGCGCTCCAAAATACCATGTGCATTCCTTGATAAAATGCTCAGCATTTAGGTAAACGAAAGGCTTTGACGTTTCCGTTATCATTCAGTGCCAACCTCGATGCTTTCTTTTTCTGGACGTGCATACCACACTCTTGTCAATCGCTCGGATTTCGCATTCTTACGATTGGACTGGAGCCAACAAAGAATGCCGGCGAAACCTTGGGTGCAAAGTGACTTCAATATGACTCAGGGTCCCCCAGTTGTGACATGTCGTCTCCTTAGGCACGATTTGTGGTATAATGATTCTTTAATCAGTAATTTCATCAACGTTGTCTTCCATTTATACATGTTCGTTATAGTCCAAACTTGAGGATACGAAATGTCTGCGTTTATTTTCAATCGTGACCAAATAATAATTCTCTTTACAATTTCTCGTTGTCAATGTCATGCAACACTCAGGTTGCTCCAATTCTCTGTAATCGCGAATTCTACACTCTCAGGAGCCTGACACTCTGGACTCAAAAGGAAATGTTTCTCTCTTCACGTGACCTCTTCCTGCCGCTTAAAAATTGTGTTAAAGATCACAAAACCACAGCCTGTTCCAGGCTCCGAGTTTTCGCGGTCCCTTTCTGCCCGTGCTTACCCTACTATCCGAGAGCCTGGAACAGGCTAAAACCAAAACAATATGGTTCCTGTTTCCCAAAAAATTCGTTACCGTCTTGATTCGCCGTAATTTCCAATAACCTGGAAGACAAACATAGGTTGAAACATCGGGGTAAATGGTGCAAGATTGCAACAATAGGATGATTGATTAGGACAATCAGATGACAACCGTAAGGTGTAATTAGACAGATTAAGAGCCAGTAAAAATGTCTTCCATATAACTTTATCCCTTTGACTCCCAGGAGCGACCAGCATGTAAATTCTCCTCACAATTTCAATGAAATATGAGTCAGATAGGTATTGAGAATGAAGATAACTATTAGCTTGCGAGGTGTGATCTTGATATAACACCAAATTCTCATGACTACCAAACAAAGAAATCTATGGTACTAGTTAGGAGAATGAACGTTTCAGTCTTAGGAATGAAAGGATTAAATAACGGCTACCATTTTCAATTACATTTTCTTTCTAGGTAGTTATAAATAAATTGTTCACATCATGCCGTGCCATTCCACAAACTCATGCCCCTCATCATTAAAAGCAAGTAGTGATGCTGATATTTCCTCTGTTTCACAGCTCTTCTTGCTTACGTCAAGTCTAAACGCACCAATGCGGTGATGCCAAATAATCCATACCCTGGGATAGTTTACGACGCCTATACATTAACAGTCAGGGAAACGTTTAAAGGTCATTCAGCTTTCGAGTCTCACCGATACGCTGTTGTGGAACTTTACACTCTTCCATCCTTCGGCTCTTGTGCTGTAAACCTGGCGAAAGGATATTATATTTTGACCGGCACCTTCCTTGGCGGAAATCTATACACAAAATTTTGCAATCTACAAAAGAAGTGGAAAGACGTGACTTGGAAGCAGCTGATGGGCATGCGCGGAGAATATAACAAAGGATGCGGTTGTTCGATGGGCCTCTGCGTTTATCCAAAATGTCGACAACTTTTGCCTGGCTGCGAAGGATTTCACAACAACCGCAACGTCAACCACGTATGTAGGGAGAAGTACCAACAGTGTTCCCGGAACGGGGCAACATGCGCATGGGTGGGCAGAAGATGCGATCAGGTGTCACCTTTGTCGTTCTCTCTTCCCTGATGTAGCAGTTTTCAATCGGAAGTTGAAAAAGAACATCCTACTTTATTATAACGGCCAATCAGAAAACTCAGACGGGAGCCAATAGTATCTCAAAGCAACTAATTGTAGCCGTCGCTATTGGCGGGAAAACAACTGCGACCACTGACTGAAAAACTTTAAATAACAATGACCCCAACCAGATTTTCTGAGCCCGCGAGACTGAGCATCCCCGGCAAACCATTTTTTTTAACGAAAACCGCTGGTCAGCAACCTTGGTTCTGGTCATTGCAGTCTAAGGTCTTCCCCACTGAATAAAGTTCATTGTCTCAGTCTCGTCTCTGACTGGCTGAAATCTTAACTGAGCTCGCGATAATAAAAAAAAAATATAGCAAACTTCTTTGGAGAAAGAAACGTGGAAACTTCATGACCAATGTTTCCTAGGATATGGCTGATAATACTGGAAATAACGAATCGTTACAAAGAGCGGGCGATGGTTTGTTTCTTTGTTTCTTCTTATAAGGGTGCGTTAAAAGGTTTGAATAATATTCTAGCTTATTATATGACTAGCTCTGTGAGCGGGCAAGATGAACCAAATCCTGCACTGTGATTGTCTACCCGCGCGGGCAAGATGGACCTATCTTGCCTGTTCGGGATTTCTCGCTTGGTCCCGAAAGATCGAAGATCATTTTTCGGTGTTTTATCCCGTATACTAAATCCTTTATTGACCAAACTTGTTCGGTCAAGATGGTTGAATATTGGCCTCGTTCTTTTTTTGCGTGTTTATGGACCTCGATTTCGTCTCGGTCCATAAACAGGCAAAAAAAGAACTTGGCCAATATCCAGCCATCTTGACCTCATGCTTGGTCAATAACCCATATATATAAATGTATATAAGTGTATACCATTTTATGTATGAATAAGATGTGAGGACTAGCTCCGAAACGTTTCAAGAGTATAAGCGCCAATGTAATATGCCAGCGGTTAAAAGTGTGGTATGCTCTTACAGCGGTGGTCCTCAAAAGTGCAAGATAAGTAGAATATTCCTGACAATCTCGATTTTTAACGGCTGTAAAAAGTCCTTCATAGGCTTGATTAGGAACGATCTCCTTTGGCGCCAGCAGTAACTGATTCAACTTTCGAAGCAGTGGTAAGCGTCCAATTTTAGACGGAATATCATATCGTAACCATTTGTATTAGTACTTAGTTCGAACACTTTAATTTTTGTGTATTATTAATAACCAATGTCTTGTAGGCTTCTTGTATCAGGATAACTGACGGAAATTCCAATAATATTCTATTTTAATTTGCTTTAATTAATGAAATTAAGCAAGTCACAAACACAAAGTCTTATCACGAGTTAAGTTTGTTTATATGCAATGGTGTAAGATTTGTGGTTTAATTTCAAATAAAGTTGAAATAAAACACACGGGTGAAATTACTGGCAGCGATTTACACACCAGTTTCCCGATTACGTCAAACAAGTACCGAGCGGGATTGGAATCGAAAGATTTCTGACAACATTTATTTCTTTCTTTGAATCAATTTAACTCATTTAACTGTTATTGTTAATTCCTAATTTACTCCGAATCGACGATTATCTTTACTTTGGAAGCCTGCATCCCAAACCGTGTAATAGCAGAGAAAATAAGAAAAGAATCGATTATTATTTTCTTCTAGATTTGAGTTTGTTCTCATCTTTGCCACAGAAAAACAATACATAGAGTTTTTTTAACGAAAACAGATTTATTTACGTTTCGAATTGAACATCAGTGCTGAACATTAGTTAGGCCTCAGCCTTGATTGTACAGTGTTTATCTCTGTCGTGCGGGAAACTTGGTAATCGACCTTTTCCCGTTACCCGGTCAAACATTTCTTCATAGTGAGTGTTAATACACTTAACTACGGGGAGAGGGACAAGGGAATTATTACATTTTGTTGAAATTATAACGTGGTGATTATGTAGAGGGGTGAATGGGTTACTCAGCGAGGTTCGCTCCCGTGACAAGGCATTTGAGTTGTTGACTAAATAACAGTGAGTTTATTTTCCAGATCATTTGAGGTTTATTGCCAAACGAGCACGTTTAGTACATACCGAGTATGACCAAACAATCGTACACGATCACACTACAACCGAGGATCAGGGGTACCCAACGAGAATACAGTTCAAAACCACTTAAACATAGCATTGTTAAACGTATTTAAGTATTTAAATGGTAGATATAGGCATATTTTTATCCCCTAAAAATTTTTCATCTGTTCGGAGTCTAGTGATCCGAAAACCATAGGGATCAAAACTTACCTTTTCGAAAATTTCAACCAGAAAAAAGGCTCCTGAAAATTGTAGGTGACCTTTTTAGGGTAAACATACGTTTAAAATGGGCAATTATACCATTTTTCAGATGTTCGAAAATCCCAGGAGAGGAAGGCAAGCAAGAAATTTTACAACAAATGTTCCGAAAATTCTAGATCTCAAATCGTCTTCCGAACAGATGTTTTCCGAAAATTGACGTTGGGTGCCCCTGAGAGGATTGCCATTATCGCTATCAAGCTTTTGTCCTTGTCCTCGGATTTTGTTTTTCAACGTACAGGGCAAGTGTGTTTTACTTGGTGTGACCACGTCACTTTAGAAAAGTCATATAACGGCGCGTGATGTGGAAATTACTGCAGCTCCAAACTTGATGGGAGTTCCACAGTTAACCGGTTTCGCGTATCGAGCATGTAACAGACAATTAGCCATTCACGTGGCATACAATGTGAGACAATAAATTACAACAAAGAAATAAATGAAATTTTCTGAATTTTGTCTTTCCTTGATTTATTCGTCCTTGCTATGAGTGCTATGTCGTGCACAACAGTAAATATTTTTATAATAAAGTTTCTATATAACGCGCGCTCTCATTGGTTTAAACAGCGTGCTTTATGAGAGTACAAAGCACGGAACAAACGAAAGCCCACGCCATCATTCGCAGAAATGGCAGATGAATTTCCGAATTTTACCTTGGGTATTATTGAAGCTGTCAGTTAAAGGCTTGCTCAGATATTCTGTCAAGTGCTTTGGATGGAAGACCTCAACCGTCGCCCGGTCCAGCAGTTCTTTCAAGCTCAGAAAGTCCTCACGCTGGAGTTCTTCATTTACAAAATTCCCAACAGGTTTTCAGATTCCAGCCGCAAGCAATGAAGAGTTTGTTTTCCAGTTGTCATGTCGGAAACGTGCAGGTTTTCATGGGCAACAATTCGGCCGGTTTTCACTGAACTTAATCATTTAGATCCTCTTTTTTGCTGTTTTTTACGGACTGAAACCGAACATTGAGGCACTTGTTTTTCCATAAATTCTAATTTTGTGTGATTTTCCAGTTGATTGATGTTTTGACAAGCCTTTGTTTCATTAACCAATCAAATAATCTTAAACATTCTTACAAGCGCGCTGATTGGTCCAAAGTAGCGTGCTTTATCAGAGTATAAAGCACTGTGCTGACGACATCTCAGTTCGCCACAAGCAGCGCGCGCTTTGAAAATAAAGTAGAATTTTTGAAGAAAATTACTTGTTTTTTATCATAAAACAAATAAAGAAGCCTTGACTGTGCTCTGTTCTGTTGTAAAGCACTTAGGAAGCGGCTAGAGCACTCAAGAAGTAGGGAGAAACACTCGCCTATCGGCTCGTGTTTCCCCCTACACTTCTTTCGTGCTCTAGCCGTTTCCTGGGTGCTTTACAACAGAACAGAGCACAGTCAAGGCTTCTTTATTTGTTAACTACTGTCCGCAGTTTCCGGATTCGTGACAAATCCGAAACGTTTGAGTACCGGATTCGTTTTGGTGTTTACACGCAAACATAAATCGGGTATGAAAAGTTCCCAGATTTGTCACGAATCCGGAGTTTATGGATCCGGAATCCAAAGTGGAAACTTTGCATCCGAATACTTAGAATCCGAAACATTTCATTCGTGTAAAAAGGTCAAAATATGCCAAACCACCGTTCCTTTTTGATTTCCTTGGATAGGTTTACACTAGAGGAGATTTTACCGGATTCGTAAATGTTTCTGGATTCATCAATTTTAGAGTATTCGGATTCGTAGACGTTTACACTGAAAGGATATTTGAATTCCTGACCGTTTACACACAACGGCAACTCCGGGAACATTCGTGATGGAATGGTTACCAAGCTCAGTGTTGTTTCGTCGTTCGACAAAGTGAAAATGCCGCCAAAAAAGAAGGCTAGAGTCGATCGCAATCCACATGCCGCTGAGGCAAATTTGAGCTGGACAGATGACAAAGTTGTTAAACTTCCTTACGATAATAATTTGCGTTTCCTCAGAAATATTGCGGTACACATAATAAAATTTATCGCATGAACCCGCAACAAGATTAGCCACCCGGAGACCGCCAGCAATGTTAGCACCAGATCCTCCATTTTGGGTTTACCGCAAACTTAAAAGATCGCAGGAGGAAAAATATCCGGATTCTAGGGACGATTCGAGAGAAAATCGTTTACATGACAAAACTCTCCGGATTCAAAACTTTTCGGATTCAAGTTCCCACTTTAAATTCCGGATTCGAAATCTCCGGATGATGACCAAACCGGAGAGTTTTTATTTCGGATTCGTCCTTTTGTGTGTAAACGGCAAAACCAATCCGGTACTAAAACGTTCCGGATTCGTAACGAATAATTTAGTGTAAACCTAGTCTTTGTCGCTAATTTTCGGCCTTGAAGTCGCTGTCGGAATTTTGCTGGGAAAGGATCTGATTTGTCGGGATTTCATTTTATGTGCTGTCGCTACTTTTTGGGCCATGTCGCTTGTCGGAATTTACCCTGGCAGGGCCTCTTCACTGCTCTAAACTGCTGTAATCGTTAATTCAGTGGTCGAAAGTGGGTTGCTTCAGTAGACATTCAGAAATGGTGGATGGATAATGTGTAAAATGTGCATTTATTAGGCGAACGTGAACTATCAAACGGATAAAACACATTACGCGGGTTCATAAGAAGGCTTTTATTATGCCCAAGTTAGTTGTAACCTTAAAAACGAGGTTTCTTCAGAGAAAGCTCAGTACGATCTCAAGTTTAGTTTTATTCTCCTGCCGGAGAAAATTTTAAGCTTAAAGCACGATAAGGCAATTAAGGCCTTATTAAGATTTTTTATTTAAAACCAAAACAGGATCTCCACCTTGGAGCTGTCCTAAGTCTACATGCCACTTATAAACTAAATGTTGAATATTCGATGGTGGTCCGGTACCGGCGATGTTGACCCTTTCGTAGTTAATTTACTGATCACGGTTCTCGTAAGGCGTTGCTCCAGTTTACAAATCTGTTGACGGGAGTCGATATAGTTCCTCAAGCGCTCGTTTAACGTCTTCTATATCTGCAAATAGACAGACATAAAGCGGCATTGAGCACCCGAGAAACAATTCTTTGTGGGTAATAGCTACCTTATACTGCGCAAAATTGATAGTTTTGGCATTATTATGTACAACCTTTTAATACTATAATTTATGAGAACGGCGAACCTAACCTTATGCACTATATTCTTCAGTCAACCTTTGCGGGTGTCTTTCTATTTTTAGAACTAACCCTTTAGTAGGAGAGTCACATTTACATCAATTTGCAATTGTTTGTGCTATTTTGTCTTTGTTTGACAATAACTTTATTGTGATTGGCCATTCTAAACGGTTCATGGCGAGCCGCAGAGCTCGTGGCGTTCTAAAGCACGCACGTTTTTGAGACGCGGACGGCAACCGGAAGTGAGCTGTTTTCCCTTTTAACTTGTCTTCACGCAACCACACTTACATTGCTAAGTATCTTTTCTCCATTAGATATAATTAGTATAAAAATCTGAAAGACACCACTACCCTGGAACGCAAAATCTTCTCTTCCGGTTGCCGTCCGCGTCTCAAAAACGCGTGTATCGTAAGCTCCCTAATGATAAAATCGAAAGATACGCGCAAAGGTTGACTAATAAGGCTTGTATGGGAGTGCAAGCTCTTACTAATAGGCTCCTGGCGTGGCTAATTCAGGGAAGGTGCACGGGAGGACCATCCTCCAACATTTCGACTAAGGCAGAGGACCCTCTGCCAGGGTCAGGGTCAGGGTCAGAGCCAGGATGTTCGCGCACACGGCAATGTTGAGAGCGCCCCTCTCGCCCCCATCCCCCGGCGAGCCTGCATCTTGAGAAGTGCTAGAACGCTAGGGCACTACAACGCTTGCTTGGTGAGCAACTAAACCAATATATATCAGTTGACATTACGAAAAATTCTTGACAAACCTTGTTCTTCCTGGCTCCGACTCCGAGTTTCTTCAGAGTCGTTATATGAAGCAACATTCGCTGATGTAGAAACAGCTGAAAAAGAAGGGTTTGAAATCTCTTACCAGTCTTTTACCAAAAAAGTAATTTCTCTGATTCTTTTCCTTAATAGAGCGGTTTTCAATTGAGTGTCGAAAGTAATTAGCGAATTGCCTTGGTTTTGCATTTACTTCACTCAGTGATTGGTTCAAAGTTCTCGCGCCATTTTTGCAACCAATCAGAAGTAAAACCAAAACCAATCGTGGCTCGCGCGTGCACATTTTCCCGCGCTTTGTGTCGGCTATGTGTAATTACTTCGAGTTTTGATTGGTTTACTGGATTGTCTCCGACCTTTTTGATTGGCCAAAGTAATTACTTTGGTTTTGGTTTTACGACAGTTGATTGAAACTCGCTCTAATGATGGTAGTAATAATAATTGTAATCATCTAAGTTCCAGAGACGCCGCGTAATTGTCCCCACCGCAACTTTGTGGTCAAAATCTTCGTCACCATGATCATGAATCATCATAATGATTGTTTTGTTAAAACATAGACAATTTACTTGTTACTTGACTCCTTGATTGACATTTGATTACCTTAATCAATCTCGTTCCAAGGGCTTTTCATCGCCGAGAGCTCTGACCCTTCTCACTCTTGGCGATGAAAAGGACTGGGAACGAGGTTGTACCTTAACACCTTAAAAATTAGTTACATCATTAGATCGGACAATACGTGTAAAGTTCACTTTTTCTGGGAATTTTTGTCAACGGATCTATGCTAACCTGTTTGTTCGCTGACCTGTTTTTATATTTCTGTTAACCTGTGGTGACCGAAGTTTGAGGACTATTTAGTCTTCTGGGCCCGGTTGTTCAAAAGCCGATTAACGCTAATCCCAGTTTAAAAATTAACCAAGGAGTATATTTCTCTACTCCCAAATGCTTTTCAACGCTGATATTCGACAAAACTTAAATTAGCAGAAGTCAATCTTGAAAAACAAATGTAAGCAAGGAAACAAAAGTTTACGCTAATCCTGGATAAAGTTAATCGGCCGCGAGTCGAACAGCCAGGCCCTGGATATCGTCACAGAAGTAAATGATCTGTTGGAATTAAGCGCTGTATTCCGTATTTTATTGTATTTTCCTTTGTAGATCGAATAAAATGAAATTAAGAGAATTATACGATTTGCATAATCCAGTGGATTATTAACCATTTTTCCCCTGGATCAATCATCATCATCATCATCATTATCGAACGTGATCATTTAAAGTCAATTCTCATTAATGTTCATTTAACTTCAAGATCATACGCAAACCTTGATCTCCCTGATTATGAGCGCACGTGTCCTCTTGTTCAATATCTGAAGGAACAGCCGTAGATGAGGAACCTTGTGAGAAGTAAATTGGAAATATGTTATTTAATTGATATTCTCGGCTCGATCTCAAGGCTTTTACCACCGTGATGGCTTATTGTGTATAAGGAGGCCGTTTTGGTTGAACTCTAAAAGTCCAGAACAGATAATCGTTAGTTGTTGTCCTTCAGTAGCATATAGATAGTAGTATTTCAAGTTCGAGTGAGGCCTAACACTACTGTGAACTTCACGGTAGGCCTCACTCGAACTTGAAATCATTACTATTAATATGCTACTGAAGGATAACAACTAACGATTATCAAAATTAGGCTTGGACCGAGCCGAATTTGTCCTTGCGTATAACATCTCACATACCCACGGCCTGCTCCCGTTCTGGCCTTGAAGCTCAGTCGGTAGAGCAACGGTGATCAAATTCGGAGGTGGTGGGTTCAAATCCCACCCTGGTCAGAGTTTTTCTCTGTCCTTGTGTGGGCCCAATTCCAATACCAGGGCTGATCTCTGATGGATTAATTGGGTATAAAAATAAAACTTCACAGTAGTGTTAGGCCTCACTCGAACTTGAAATCATTACTGAAATGACCTAGTTTCAGGTTTTGACGACAACGTAAGGATACAACAATAAACCACTCATTTTCTTCCTTCACGCTTTAAGCGTTCGTACCAATCTATTTCTAAAACAGTTTGCCCGTATTGTACAATGTGAACAAGAGGGAATATTCACGAAATGCTTACGATAGCATTAATATTCTGACGTTTTTGCCGTAGTTCTTGCGTTAACTTCCTAATATTAACTATTTTAAAACGGCTACAGCTAAAATTTTTCGTCCGCCTTGATTTTACGTTCCTCGGGTGATTTACTTGGTTGAGTCGTTGTGGTCATCAGACTCAATCTGACTGGCCATTATTTGTTTGTTTGTTTGTTTGTTATTTATTTGTTTTAAGCAGGTTGAAGTTTTGGCAGCTATTTAGCAGATGTGGACCTGCCATACCCACCCACCCATATACTCACAGAGGACAGCCACAACACGGGGAACTTCACCCCTACTCTTCTCAAATAGTGTGTGGGTTCTTTAACGTCCCACAGGGAACTAATGAACATGGAAGTTATTTGTGAGACGTGGCCTACGGTTTATAGTCCTTATCCGAAAAGACATGAAAGTCTAACCATTTGCGCCTGTTATTACAAAGGCAGCACTTTCTGCTCAGTTATTTAAAGACCCTGGGTGTTGGTGCCACCGGTGTGCGGACCAGCATTTTGTAATACCAAGAGATTATGAAGGTAAGAGAAGTAATCCCTCATACTGGCCCTATTCCCATCGTAATCCCTCTTAAGTTATTTTTAGGTCTCCTGCGAGATCCGGTATTCCCACGAGGGTTAACTGATAGCCAATCACATGTCCCCATTTTTACCAATGTTGACAGCTGGGCGAATTCCCACGCAATGATTCGCGTCGTTCGCGATTTACCATCAAACAAAAATGGCGGAGGATGTTGAAACAAACGCGTATATACATTTTGTAGATGAAAGTGACTTGTTGACTACAGATTTAAGCGATTACAACGACTTATGTTTTGAAACCTGTATCTTGGAAGGAACGAGTTATGTAACCGACAGGATTTTGTACAGAATGGCAAATGGAAGACTATAGTCGATAAGTACGATCTCTCTGACTTCAATAAACGCATTCTCGGTTTCCTTTGCGGGATTAAAATATGATGACTTAATTCTTATATGGTGATAAAGTAGACAGATAGAGCTCTACAACAGTACCAAACATGAAAGGAAAACTTGAATCAAGCGTCCGATAAAAGGTTTTGAACCCGTGTTATCGGATTCAAGTAAATTTGCAAAGCACGTATGTTAAATATAGCTGTCTCCTTAAAAAAAGATTTAACACGGTTTCGTATATGGCACAACCTTGATGTGGTATCATTGAAAACTAGACAATTAAGCGATTTCAGTTATTGATGTTTGAAGCCTGTATCTTGAAAGGATCGAGTTTTATAAGCGACAGAATTTTGTAAACATTGGCAATTCGCAAACTACAGTCAACAAGTAATATATCGCTGACTTGGTTAACGCGTTCTTGATTTTCTTCGCGGGATTAAAATATGACGACTTAATTCTTAGATATTCATAAATTAGACAGATATCAGACATGAAAAGAAAACTTGAACAGACAGTGCGATAAAAATATTAATGTATGAACAAGTGGTATCGGATGGAAGTCAATTTTCAAAGCACGCATGTTAAATATACCTGCATCTTTCAAAATTATTAAACTCGGTTTCGTACATTGGACAGTGTTGAAATTGGTGTCACTGTAAACAACACAGTTAAGCGATTTGAATGATATATCTTTGCGTATTTTATCTTCAAAGTAACGAGTTTTATAGGCGACAGAATTTTGCACACAATGAAATATCAAGTCACCAAGTAACATATTCCTGACTTGTCAACGCGTTCTGGATTTTCTTAGCGGACTTAAACTATGGTGACTTAATTCTATGATATTCATAAATTAGACAGCTAACGCTTTCAAACAGTACCACACATGACAGGAAAATTTCAATTGACCGCACGATAAAAATTTTTAAAACCGTAAGATCGGATTGAAGTCAATTTGCAACGAACGCGTAAAATATAGCTCCCTGTTACAAAATTATTTAACACGGTTTCCTACATTAGACAATCGTAAAATTGGTATCAGAGTGAATTATACAGTTAACCGATTTCCATGATATATGATTGCAAACTGTATCTTGACAGGGTTAGTTTTGTAAGCGACAGAATTTTGTAGACGATGAGAAAGTGCGCACTAAAATGGACAATTAACGCAATGCAACCAAGGTAAACATCTCTGCATCTGTCAAAATTATTTAACACGGTTTGCTACATTGGAAATTCTTCAAATTGGTATCTCTGTAAACTAGACAGTTAAGCAATTCCAAGGCAATTCCAGTGTTTGAAACCTGTATCTTGCAGACAATGAATTTTATCAGGCCATGAAACTCAATTTTGAAAACGGAGAGTGGCATCATACAGAATTTGCTGCACTTTCTCTCCTCCACAAAACTTCCACGTAACGCGCGCGGTAACATTATCCGCGGGAAAATTGATATCATCTAAAAATAACCTAAGAGGGATTACGATGGGAATAGGGCCAGTATGAGGGATTACTTCTCTTACCTTTATAATCTCTTGGTAATACTTGAATAATACCGCTTACTGATAGGCTTAACTTAAGCCCAATGAGATCGTAACTTCTGGTCATGGACTTCCGCTGATACATAACAATTCATTCCTTAGCTTTCATATGAATCCAATTTTTCGTGTTTATCTTATCACTTCATACCCTTATACAACAACAAGTAGACAAATAATATGATAAGCCATAAACCTTGCATTTCTGCGCTGTCGCAGTCAGTTGTCCTCTGTTCATTTTGCTCAATGTCCACTGCGGGAGTTGATCGTTCTGAAGAAACTGAGGATCAAGAAGGGACGAATCTTGTTGACGTAGCCTTGGTTATTTTAACATATCCCAAGCACCTAAGTTGCCGGTAAAACCCAATCTCAGTTTGAATGCGCTTTCAGGGGGCCACAATCACATAACCCCCCAACTTTATCCATCATTATATCTCAACCCCCTCTCTCTCCTTCATACATATGACAACCACCCAACAACTTATCTATGAAAGCAGAACAGCTCAGCCAATTTATCCAATGCATTCATAATGTTGTATTAGAATGCTTATATTCAACATTTTCAACTCAACAATCATCTAATCCTTTGAAACAACAATCCAGCAGGGAAATAGCGTGGGTTTTTCGTTTAGGTGCGCACAGGAAGGCGTAGTGAAACGATCGCTTTCGGCGCTAGCCTCTATGAGGGTCTGGGGGCATGCTCTGCCAGAAAAAAAATATTTTTAGGGCCTCGGAAATGCTATTTGACGTATTTCCCATGTTTTGCACGGGGACGTTTCATAAATTAAAGCATAAAAAAACGCTAACTATTCAGTAACTTTGTTGTTTATTTTTCAACCTTTGGAACTACTGATATAAGTGTATATTAGACTCGTTCATAATCCAGGGTAAATGTGGCTACAGGAAATGGGCAAGACTTCTTCCTTTGCGACAGGAATATTAAATAAATAAATAAATAAATAAATAAGTTTCTTATAGTTTCGTAAAGCATTTGAAAATGAAAATGAGCGATATAAAAAGTGAACGACGTTTCGATGACTCCATGTCATCATTATCAAGTTTGAAATACGTGATAGAATTGATTATATACATATACATGTTCACTAGCTCGCTAGTTTGAGCATTCTGGCATGGCTTATAAAGGTACCACATGTGTGGGACATTTAGAGTGGCTTTTTAAGCTAACCTCCATCCTAAGTGATGAGGCCCAGAAGGTCGAAACAGTACTGTATGCAGTTAGATATTGCCTTTGGGCATTATAACAGAGCTTTTGCTTTCATGTCCAAATTGAGCACTTTACTAGGACGAGTCATTGCCCCTAGCAATTGCGCATGCTCACTAGTTTCAGCACTCTGGCATCCTCTGGCATGGCTTAGATGTACCACATGTGTGGGACATTTGGGGTGGCTTTTTAACCTCCATCCTACACATTAGCACTGCATTGATGAGGCCCAGAAGCAACAAATACACTGTTTTGGACATTTTTCTTAGGGTTTTATTGACAGTTAGAGTTTTTTGATAATCTTTTAAGGTTTGCGTCACAGTATTAAACCTGCGAGAACTAAGCCTCGCGCTGCGGAAGAACAGGACACCAGTTAATTTGAGTTAGACGAACCTAGCGTGCGAAATACGCTAGGATGGCGTGCATGGATGGATTTTTCAGGGATTTTTATCTTTCATTCCTGTTAAAAACTGAATTTTTAAGCCATTTAAGTGATGACTGAGTACTCTGTGCCGTTTTGAAAGGAGTTATATTAAAGCCGAGAAATTGCTATAATATTACATACACCATAAGGTTTGTAAAATCGGGCGAAGGTGTTTCTTTCCCACCCTCGATGGCATTGAGTAATTTTTTCAATGTTTCATACCAAGACGGTCGGCATAGCCGTTCATCAAGGGAAGGCTTGGTCCATTCTCTTCTCCAGGACTCACGGAAGTTATAAGGGGAGCAGCAACCAGATCTCCAGCACGCGTGTCAGTGCCTAGAAAAATGAAGAACGAGGATGAGGAAACTACACAAAACTAATCTTAGCCGGAACGTTCTTATAAAAAAGGTTCTTAGGCCATACCCTTTTTTTTTTGTGCTAAAACAAAAAATCACAAGTAGTCTCGGAATCGGAGGCCTGGTACCCCAGCATCATTGCCGCGGAGCCAGGAAAACAACAAGACGTGAACCCAAATTCAATATGGCCGAAAAGTCGGTTGATATTATTGTAAAATTAAGACAACATGGGAGCTCTACTCTACTCTTCTCTGCTCCGAGAGGTTTTTTCCCGGGTACTCCGGTTTTCCCCTCTCCTCAAAAACCAACATTTGCAGGCGTAGCTCAGTTGCCTAATGCGCGGCTATCGGAGCAAGGGGTCCCCAGTTCGATCCTCGGTGACTTCAACGTCTGTTTCCACGTTCCCCTGATCCGTGTAGCTAAAGCTTTAAATATCCGTGAAACGGAGCACTGACAGACGGAAGGGCGTAAAAGGCGCACCGTCGCCTTCCTTTGATACCAGTTTCCTAACTGAAGGAACTACCGACGTTAGATAAATTGACTTTGACGTTGACTTTGAAAGGATCAACCACCGAAACTACTATAAACATTTACATTTTTTTTAATGGCAAAAATTTGGGTCTATTGAAGGACGCTAAACGGAGAAAAAAAGAGGATGGCCTTATGTTTAAAAAAAAAGGAGTGTACCTTCGTTGGAGTCATTTGAGCTCATAAACGCGGTCGCAACAATCATTGGAACAACAACAGAGGTTGCCAACACTGCTGGAAAAGCACTTCGTAAAAACACACCTACTGATCTGTTGGCAAAGCAAAGGAACAGCCAATTAAAATTAGGATTTCAAATCTGACGGTACAGATTGAAAAGGAGCATTGATCGCGATTTAAACTCAGTTTATGGTGTCGGATTTTTGGGTTGTGTGAAAAACGAAAGCAAAGTCGCTTTGCGACGGAAAATTGCAGGGCAGTCTATAGAGTGGTCGGTGGAGTAGTCCCTGGGGGTAGTCCAAGGATCGGGCACAGTGCCGTGGGTGATCAACGGAGTGAACCAAAAAGGAGTGCTATACCTATGGAAAAGAACTTGTAAATCGTTAAAACAAACAAACTGCGTAACGAAACAGAAGCGCCGGATCGTTGTGAAGGATTTAATTAAAAATATAAATATACGAAAAACGAATGAAATGATCGCACTTAAAAGTGCGAGTATCACTTCAATCTTCCGTCTAGAAGCTGCAGCTTATTTCCCTTTCGTAAAGGGTCGTTGCCATTTCTCAGAACGGTCATTGCCATTTGAAACGATCGATGCCATTTTTTAGCTCTGAATTACACTCATTAGGTCTTGCGGTTACTGGGACTTGTTTCTCGCTGGTCATATGGGTTAGGGTTCGGGTTAGGGTTCTGTTTAGGGTGAGGGCTAAGAACCCGAGTTCGAATCTGGATTCTTTTTTCCTCTAGTTTTTCTTTTATAAATGTTTTTTTTTTTGCCTTTTTTGTCTTAATTTTTGTTAATATTTTTTCTGAGTTTGTTTCTTTTAATTTTCTTTGAAGTGAAGTGTGTAGTCGACCGTTATAAATGGCATCGACCGTTTCAAATGGCAACGACCGTTTACGAAAGGGAAATTTGCGAAGCAGCACTTCAAACATACATTTCTTTCATTCATAAATATTAAGAACAAGGCTTATTGAACGGTGTAGGAATACAAAATTATTAAAGCCAATATTCGAAAGGCACCCCTGCCTTTCCTGGTCAGGGTTTTACAAAAAAATGTAAAACACTAATGAAGAACGGTAGTGCCTTTCGAAATATTGGCTTTGTATATTATATCCCTTCATCGTTCTCGGTATCAGAATTGCAATTTTTTTTTAACTCGTTACCCAGGAATTTCCTCAATGTCTTGCGCCGTAGGAATTTAAATCTTAATCGACGAAAAGTAACCCAGACAAATGGTTTAAAAGAAAAACTTCTTACCTGTCCGTGTTATCAGGGTAAAGCAATTGAATCGCGAGAACTAATACTCCCAGTAGAACTCTCTCTGAGCATTCAAATACTCCATGAACAAAATTGGTATTTTGCTGAAGCAAAAAAGTGAAAGCATTCAAACCTACTTGAATTCCCGTGGCTGCTAAAGAGCCTCAGAGAGGGCTTCAAGTGTGTACCTTTTCGTTCCCAGTCAGCTCCTGATGCAGGGTTGGCGTTACCATGGTGACGAGCGAGGACATACTGGCAAATATGACCGTAGGCGCGTAAACAAGTGAGGTGCGCTTTTCTGTGTGCAGGTAGAACCATAAAGACGTGCCAAATATGGCGGCAGTGGTGCAAATTATCATCACCTGACAGAAAATGAATTAATTCACCGACTGAGGGACAGCCCTTTATCACTTTTCTTTTAATGGTTTTGTTTAGGTTTAGGGTTTAGTTATCTAAGGTGACCTCCTTGTAAGAGATTGGTAAATCCTGTCTGAGGTTTTCCACACATTTAATGCAATGTTTCGTTTTTGACTGAAAATTTATTGAAGTTAAAAGCCCTGATACCGAAGACGCAAACTACAATACAGACAGGGGCCGTTGCGGCGAGAAAATACGGAGGAGGTCGCAAATAGTTTCCGTTATGCTTCAGATGGCCGCAAGCAAACACAAAACACAATTAAAATAATAAAAGTCTAAAAATCTATAGATATAATAATTATCCTACTAGCCTCGTTTTTGAGTCATATTTGGGGCCTGTGGGCTTCCAAAAGGTGAACTGCAAAAAATGCCGTCCGTAACTTACAGGACGGCGCTCGAATTCGTATAGCAAGAGGAGGCAGTGTGGCCCAGTGGTTAGGGCGCTTGCCTTGAGATCCGGAGATCCCGGGTTCAAGACCCGCTCTGACCACTCGTTGAATTTGTTCCTGGTTGTCCCTGGTTCAACTTCCCAGCTGCACTTGTAAATAGCCAACTGGTTTGCCTCCGGCCAGTTGGGATTCTTAACAGTTGTAGCTGTTGTGTTCTGTTGTTTCGTTGATTGTGTTTCATTGGCTCTGAAAAGCCCCTATGGGGAGCGGTCAATTAAGTATGTATTGTATTGTATTGTAATTTATACGTTACCCTTATTTTGACTTTGAAAACACAGCTTTTGCAGATTATTTCCGTGACAATGCGAGTGATAACAATTATCAGTGGAAAGAAGGCAACTGACTCCTGAAACAAAATAACAAATAATTTGTGTAGAGCGGTCGGCAATAGTAGGACTTATTCTACAGTTAGTGAATAAAATTTTGACATCAAGAGGCCCATGACTCAGTAGAAGGGGATAACCAATTAATCTATATCAGTAAATTTTCGACCTCGGATATCGCGTTTCTAGCGTCCTGATTGGTTCTCTCAATCTCAGTTATCAGCTTTTATTAAATTCTCAACCTCGGATAATGCAATTCTAGCTTTCTCATTGGTTCACTGGATCTTGGTTATCAGCCATTATACCTGCGTTTGACCTTATATGGAAATGAATGCGGCAAATGTCGCTCAGCATAAACGTTTTAGCGCCCGGAATTCACGTCACTTTCCGGTCGTTCCTTCAACTTATATAAAATTTAGCAAAACCGCATCTCGTATCCAACGCAGGCTCATGGAATAATTGTTAAAAATACTGTATGACCTAATATGGAAACTGATTGCGTCAAGTTTTGCCAAGCTGGAAACCGATTGGCTTTAATAAACCAAGTGTCTGAACGTTCTCGTTGTGCAACATACCATTAACCTAGAAATTACTCTTATATAGAGACCCCAAATCAAATCTTAGTGACAAAATGTTTGTCGAGCACAAATAATTTAAATTGCAAGTTTGAAAAACTTTTAGGGTTCAATGCTTTAATTATTTATTTTTACGTTTCGCTTGATTTGGTTGCCAGTTTCTAGTCGCTGGATTTGGTTAATCTTCGTGACAGCATAGCCGGTCATTTTAGATTTATTTTGCCCGCGTAAAGTTATGTATATGTGACGAAAGCAAAGACATCGCACTTTCATTGGCTATGACAATACTTGGCAGGGGACGCAGTTCTAACTACAAAGGGTTAAAAATAATGACGTCTTACTCATGGGCTTATGTCATGTCATGTATTATCCTTCTATCTTCTTTCTCTGGAGAATGTAGGATTGAGAAAGGGCGAATGTACATGTGAACTCCTTGTCGATAATTGATAAACGCTTGGCACTATTCTTTAAGGAAGAACTGACACACATATCACTCACTTTTCGCAACTGAAGAGTTCTGATGAGATACAGAGGAAGGTAACATTGGACGAGCCGAAAAGCGATGTTGATGAATATAACAACGAACCCAACCTGAAAACAGTAATAAAAAATACACCGTATTTTTTGCAAAAGAAATGGGCTCAAGAAAGTAGAAAAGACTGACAAGATGATAGAGAAGGGCAAAAAAAAAAAGACATTTCTCCTCATTCGTTTCCAACAGCCTTGAAGACTGTTGATTAATAAAAAGCCGGCTTTAGTTTTTTGGCTTACCTTGTACAGCAGAGGTTCTTTAAGCCACTGGTGCCAGGCTAACTTGGGACTACCTTCTAATCGTGTCAGCTTTGCGCTTGCTGATGGAGCACTTGCTGTCAACAAGAATATGTTTATTAACTTGCGGTAACACTAGAGATAAGTCGGAAACGGTATTTCTGACATTATTATAGCCTCGCATAATGAATAGACAGAAATAGTCATTTTACAGGCGAGGGGCTTGCGACAGAAGACGCTGCGAAAGGAATTACGAGATGAATAGTCGATCATTGTGATTTTGAGTTAATCTGGGTCAGCGCATGTTCAAGTACCCAAGTTTTATTTCGAACGTCTAGCTTCGGAACTTCTTCCCCCAGAGTTAGCGATCCTGCAGCTGGTTTCAGTGGGTGGGGCTTAGGGGTCCATGACTGACATGACTTAATCTCGTACCCAGAGCTCCCACGGTCATATGAAACAGAGTGAGATCTGGGTACGAGATTTGGAACCCGTAGGATTGAGAATGGTCAATCGCGCAAGCCAACTCTTTTTTAACAACTCGTCTAAGAATAGCTTGATCTGTGAAAATGCCGTTACGTAGACCTAGCATTGGAATTTTAGGCTCCTTGGTGAGGGTACATGTTTCCTTTTTTCCACAAATTGGTTTTGGGTTTTAGAGCCGATGGTGCAACATTCGGTAACTAATCTTTCATTAGGTGATGCGCTCCTTTGATTAAGTTATAGCTTCACAATAAATTGACCTACGAGGTCCTTGCTGACCCATGGGACTTCACATGCGGTGCTCATCAAGGGGAGTTTCTATCTTGGGGTCTCCCTTGGGAGATTCAGCACGCCC
Organism: Montipora foliosa; assembly: GCF_036669935.1. NCBI lineage: Eukaryota > Metazoa > Cnidaria > Anthozoa > Scleractinia > Acroporidae > Montipora > Montipora foliosa. The sequence continues at coordinate 3,369,349 of NC_090872.1, read as the reverse complement.
ACTGCTGTAAAAGCCAATCTCCCTTAGGAGATTCATCACGCCCTCTGTTGTAAAAATCAATTTCCCGTGGGAGATTCATCACTCCTTCGGTTGCAAAAACCAATTTCCCTTGGCAGATTCAGCAAGCCCAATATTGTAAAAGCCAATCAAAACAAAGCTATCTCAGTGTCAAAGGAAATAGGATACTTTTCGCGGAAAAAACCTGTTCCTAAAAATAAATTTACACGGAAAGAGTTGACTCAAGGAATTAGTGGAGATAGAGGCTCCGCTTAATGAGTTCCTGACTGTGTGCATCTTGTGGGGAGTGTTGGAAAAAAATAGAAATGGTAAAAAAGAATTGTTCACAACCGTCCCTCTTCTTGATTACTTCATAACCTAATTCAGGAGCCAAAGATTAGGAGTGAACAGTGGCCCTATATTTCCGTCTCGGCGTTTTCGCAGACTGATTTATTTTTAGATTGAATTTCCCGCGAATGAGACTCCCTATGGAGCCCGATGACCAATCACTAGAAACTAACTTGATTACACATAACATGAGAATTTTATTCCATAAAGCCCTTTTGTACAAATCTATACGCTTTATTTTCACAAGTGAAAAAAGCCTATACAGCCAATCAGGATGACGTACGGCTCTTTCACGTGTGGAAGTATAACCAATCAACGATAGCGTAAAGGCCTTTCCAAGCCAATCACTCGTGTATCTCGTACTTTGTTATTGAATTAAATTAAATTTGCATTTGGTTTTATTGTTAGTGGTTTTTTGTTTCTAATTTGCGTTCAGAAAACTAATTCAATGAAAATTCTCGTCTTATGTCAGAAACCCATAAGGGTTGAAACGTGTAACGTGCGTTCACAGCTTCCGAATATTCAGTGCTAAGTACCATATTCAGTGGAAACCCCTCGCTCCAGTCAATTTCGCGCGAGAACATTGGTGGTATTGCGTCACGCTGATCTTGCGAACTGATTGGTTGAATGTTTCTCTCTTGTTGTTCCAAATATGGTACTTAGCAAATCGAATATTCAGAAGCTTGTTTCCCAGCACACAAGGGGCTGTTACACGTTTCAACCCTTATGGGTTTCTGCTTATGTGTAATGAACAGCTCACGACATAGAAAGTGCTTTGTACGGGATTGTATTCACTCGTTGTTTGTGTCAAAAACCCTCGCTCGCTCGTACCTCGCTCGTACCTCGCTCGTTCGGAGTTTTTGACACAAACATCTCGTGAATAAAAGCCCATACGCCGCACTTTCAATGACGTTAACTGTACTGACGTCATAGCGTCGTCGAGCCGGAACTGCCTTTGTTTTTTTCCCATGAAAAAGGTAGTCTAAAAGCAGATGGGTCTGTAAAAATGTTGTGACACAGGCTCCTGCCCAATTAGACTGGTGCTGGAAGTGATCGTGATTGGATACATTACCTTCTTCAAGCTTTTCTTCTTCATGTTCTCTCAGCCCAGCGCTCTGTAGTCTGGGTTCTAGGACAGTCAAATGAAACGCAAAGACGAAAACGAAGCCAATCGGAAGGAGAATGAGAACTAGATACTAAAAAAGGTAAAACAAGACGTCAATAAAAGTAAATAAAATTAAGAGTAGATAAGGTCCTTTATGATCTTTCTTAGATAGTTTTAAATATTATTAGTAAGCTGCGCTGGTCATTTTTTTTCTTGGGACATCTTGGTGGAAGAAAACTTGTCGCCCAAAGCGAACCAAGTGAACAGGGCAGTAAGGATGGCGTAGTGGTGACAGCACTCACCTCCCACCAATGTGGACTGAGTTCCATTCCCACACTCCGCGTCATATGTGGGTTGAGTTTGCCGGTTGTCTTCTCTGCTCCGAGAGGTTTTTCTCCGGGTGCTCCGGTTTTCCCCTCTCCACAAAAACCGATATTTGATTTGATTTGAGTGAATTTCATTAGCGTCCCCAATTAGTGCTCTAGTGCTAAATCCATTGACACTCAACTAAAGTAGTTATTATTATTATCATCATCATCATCATCATTATTATTACTATTATTATTATTATTATTATTATTATTATTATTATTATTATTAACACAAGAAAGCGAAGTCGGGGACTGCACTGCAGCACCTTTGGCGATGACCACGATCACGTGACTAAAGAGTACGCAACGCGTACTAAACAAAACCTCACAACGTCGGTCGCGACACAACTGCTCTAGCTCATGAACCTTTTATTTTTTGTCAGCCCTGGACTTCTTAAAACTCTAACGAGACAGAGTAGCTATATGAAAGAAGTCAAACCGGTACAGTGAAACGTTATATCTCCGACTGCACCCTCTCATTCTGTCTCTCTATCTTATACCCTTTAAAAGTCAGTAGAGGAACCCTTCATGACGAACTCACCGTAAATTGCTCGCTGATGTTTGAATTCAGGCTAGTTTCTGTGCTTTCTTGCAGTAAAAACCACAACACTATATAAAGGCATACTTTGCACACACGGACGACGGACCTGCAAAGAGCGATCACAAACAATAGAGAAGAAATTTCATCGAGTGTGCGCGTTGCATGTGAATAGCAGTTCAAGCCAAAAGTACAGTTTTCTTTACAATAAGGGCCTATTTATGGATACATGTATACACAATCTATTGGGAAGCTATGGGAAGTAGGAGCTCTAGTGAGAGACTGCACGGTTGCATGATGACTGAAGAAATTATGTTCACTATGGTCAAAAGATAGTTACTCCTATTAAAATTGCAGTGAAGAAAGTTTTCAATAAGCTTAACGCTTATTGAAACGAGCGATAAAAATAACGAGGTTTCCACCATTCTAAGGTAATATTGAAGTCCAAGTTCAAGTTCATAGAAATTCAAAATATATACAATTTAAAAACCGAAAGATTAAACCATTTGCTTAAAAATCCAACACCGAGTACAACAATAATCCGTAAATTAACAAAGGCAAGAAAAGCCGAGAAGGGAACGAGAAAATTTCAAACTCGTTGTCACTGCGGAATTTGTTATGAACTTGAAAACAATTAGAACGGTCGAAACGACGTCATTGTTTTCGCTCGTTTTTTAAGTAAGAAAGTTGTTCCTATCATTATGGTGGCGAGAAAGCTATGCCTAATATTAATAAGGCAATTCCTAACATTTTTTCATTAAATTGCACATATAGAACATAATTTAAGAAAAGGTATCGTTCTGGAACATCGATTCAGAAATCCGTCGAATTTCTCTTTGGGTAAGGAATGAAAATTTGAACTTGTACCAATTAACTTTTTAATAAAAAGCGCTCAATAGTTCGAGAATGGATGTGAGAATTTTCCTTCTAATATTGTGGATTAATAATGAAACAAGGAAGTTTCGTGTTCCTAATTGACGATTTCCATTGTCTCTCAGCACGAGAACAAATTACCCTAGTAATATGCCCACGAACAGCCCTTTTAACCAAGCGTTTATTTGGATCTTATATCCAGTAAAATAACCTCTCCAAAAAACACATTTGAGAAAACAGAAAGCAAAAAGAAAGATAACACGGCATCTCAAAAACGTCTTCAGATCGATGGACGCTTTTGTCCATTGACCAAAAGAACTTTTTCGCTATTATTCAGAGGTAATAAAGAGGACCTTGTCGTTACTAATTGTTTTGAGTTTCCTCCGGTAAAATTAATTGACAAGCGAAACAAGTTGTGATCTCCTAAATACAAAATGTAACACTCAAATAAAACCTTACTTCAGGGGCATTTCTTACCTTGATGTCTCGGAATCATTTTCTGCTCGTATCCCTTTTCGCAGAGAAGCGTAGCTTAATTCAGTCAGCTGCCAACAGACTGACAGAAAAACCACTGGCATCAGATAATACATCCCCGACGCTAAATACCATCTACCATCTCCACAAATAAAACAGGGAGAAAAGGCAAATGGCCAAGCAAAAAGTATGCCTGCTGAACCAACTAAGTGTCGAGCCTTTTGAATTCCATACCCGGGAAACGACTTCCATAATCTTTCGTCGTAGCGTAGGCTTATAACAATAAACGTTAGGGCCATCAGGATTTCAGAAGTAAAGAATAAGACACCAACACTCGCGGGAGATAGTCCGGCGACATTTTGAAGAAAAAGGAGTGCATAACTGTACCACACACTCAAGGTCAAGTTATTGAGTATATGACCTGTCTTGCAGGCAATACGGTTTCTTATCGGAGGTGTTGTATCATCATTTATGTCATCAACTTCACTGTTGCTTGACGCTGCTGTAATATCACGAGAAGTGGCCATGTTTTGGAGACTTGTCAATCTTCATACTGGCTTCAGTTCCTTGTGGTTGTTAAAAGTGGATCATCATCGTGATTTCAGTGGATCGATCGAGAATTAATTTCGCAACAGATTTTATGTTTCTTGATTCCCTGGTGGTCTAAGAGAAGACCAAATCAACATAGATCTTTCTGTGGTTAATAAAATATTCATAAAACCTGACGCAGTCCTCAACATTTTAATAACGTAATTCTTTTTTAAAATTGTTTACACAGTTTCGTTCCTTGTTTCGGCATTTTAGGCTCCGTCCACACGTATCCAGATATGTGCGAATACTCAACTTTTATTTTGCGGATTCACCTTCCGTCCATACGTGTACGGCGAATCAGGCATGCGAATCCGCAACATTTAAAATCTGCTCTCCAGAGTGGAATTTTTGAATACGCAGAGAACGTGCGTGTGAACGGTCGAATCCGGATATTTTCAAAGCCGATGACGTTACAAACTCAGATTCAGCCCTTACCTCGTAAATATTCAACATGTATGACCGCTGAACGAGATGGTGTCTCGTTTTCCTTGTCGCCTACTCGAACGCCTGATGGCGCATGCTCTGTTCAAGTTCAAGTTCAAGTTCAAGTTCAATTTCAAGTTTATTTTCAAAAATTACTGCTAAATTTTACAATGAACACCGCACGCGTACAGCAATGCTAATCGAGGGGTGCGGTGTAATGGCACTAAATTTACTAAAAACGATATTAAGACAAAATGAAACCTCACAATACTCATTTGGCCATTACACAATAGACAGACTGAAGAAACGTAGCATAATTATTACAACATTATTAAAATAATTGAATGAAAAAGAAAATAAGAATAGAATAAACAGAATTATAGGGTACGCCAGTAATGATTATTCAATTTTGTTCTCAACTAGTAGGCATCAACATAAGCATCCTCAACTCTGAGTACCGTAAGCAGAAATGTCTTAATTCGTTTTTTACTCTGCAATTGACAATAGTCAAAGAGGAGTCCTGGTTTACGGGCGGATTCGATTTGAATACGTTACGTGTGGACGTGAAAAGTTTTGAATCCGCAGAGAAAAAGTTGCGGATTGAAAAAATATCTGGATACGTGGTTTGGTCACAATGCCTTTGAAACGTTCCAAAATCTTTTTCCCAAAATGTCCAGTTATTCATTTGTGCTCTAGGTGATTGGAAAATCGACGCATAAGATACTGATGTAAGGAAGTAATAAGGGGCTAACCATATCTGACCAAAAATGAACTTCCAGAGGAAGTATACGTGTAATAACGTTTCTATAAAAAAAATTTCCATGTCTCTTTGATGTTTACACATAATAATAATAATAATAATAATAATAATAATAATAATAAGAAGAAGAAGAAGAAGAAGAAGAAGAAGAAGAAGAAGAAGATGAAGAAGAAGAAGAAGAAGAAGAAGAAGAAGAAGAAGAAGAATCATCATCATCATCATCATAATAATCAATAATAAAACCAATAGACACTTCGCCACTCGCATCCGTGAACATCTCGCCTCCGACAAACATTCCCACATCTTTAAGCACTTGAGAGGTTTTGAAAATTGTCGCTTTCGGTGTTCAGAAGACTGTTTTAAAATCCTCGACTCTGCTTCCACACGTTTCCAATTGAAAATTAAAGAAGCCATGCATATCCTTTGGGAGCAGCCATCTATAAATTCCCAAGTCAAACATCTTAATTTATCCCTTTCATACTAATTAGTTTCTTTTCTTAGCTTAAATAGTCTGGTTTTTCTGTTTTGTTTCGTGGTTGTTCTGTTCTCGCCTTCATCCTTAATTATTCATGTTATATCTCACTTTGTTACACTATTTATTGCTTAACTTTAGTTTATTTCTCATTGTACAACTGATGATGGATGATGTTTCATCCGAAACGTGTTGATTAAAGATGAATTTCAAAAACATCGTATGGATCATCAAAGCAATAATAATAACAATAATAATAGTTAAGTAAGAAGGAGAAAAATGTATAATTGCGGACATTGCTATCCCTGGAGATAGTAGGGTACATGACAAGGAATTTGAAAAAATCAAAAATTATCAGGATTTGAAGTGGAAGATTAGAAGAATGTGGAGTGTAAAAAACGTGGATGCAGTACCGGTTGATGTTGGAGCTCTTGGAAGTGTTGTGGGGGCTGTAGGAAGAGAACGATGGATTCAGTGAAAAATTGGAGATTAGGGTAAGAATTGGACTGTTGCAGAAAACTACGCTATTGGGAACGGCCAGAATTTTAAAGGAAGGTGCTTGACTTTTAAGTACCAGGAGAGTGTCCCCAGGGAACCCTTGGTTATTTGCTCGCAACTGTAGAGAAATCAAACCAAATCAACTCATATCACATCATAGGTTGGTTTTTTGAGGAGAGGGAAAAACCGGAATAAGTGGAGAAACACCGCCCGGAGCAGAAACTCGACCCGCATGTGACTCGAACCTGGGGCCCGTTTCTTGAAACTCCCGAAAACTTTTCGGGCCCGAAAAGCCATCTGTGAAATTGCCTACCGTTTGTTTTGGAAAGCCAATCTTTTAACATGCTTTCAAGGTAACAAAAAGAAAATTAACTGTGAAGTTCGACGAATTAAATGCCCTCCGTTCTTGAGTTACAAAAGGAATCGTGACACCCGAAAATGGCCCGTAAAGTTTCGGGACTTTCGAGGAACGGGCCCCAGGGCTGCATTCAAGGTGGGAGACGAGTACTCTCACCACTGCGCCATCTCCGCGTGTGGGTTTTTTTTAAATAATTTCTTGTAAGAAAAAAAAGACTATTGCAAAGCCGGGGCTGTAAAATTGACTTCTGCTTTGACCTTCCTTGGTTCTCGTTCTTAACTGGACAATTTAAGCAAATGTCTCTTACAGAAACCTGGCTCCAGTTGTCCAAACGATGGATAATACATCACTGAAGTGGATAAGAGATAGCGAAACCAAATGCGCTATTCGATGGATAGTGATTTATCCGCTTGATAGCGTTATCCATCTTTTGAACAACTGGGGCCTGGAACTTTCAGGTGGCCTCATCCCAAAATCACTAGTGTTGACAAGCAGTTTTACTACGGACGACCGGCAGGTTTTCTTGTATTTGGCAGGTGAAGTGCACTGGAATTGTGATAAATAGGTGCGCAATGCGTACATTTCAGTCTCCATCAAATTCAAGGATTGTCGTGTTGAATTCTACCCGGCAACAGTCAAGGAACCACTGAACCAGAGGCGACTAAGTGTTTTAGTGTTTTAGCAAAAGTTAGTAATCCTGGGTCTACATCTGATTGTATGCATTAAAGCGCGCCTTAGCATTTCGCTAAGACGCAGTACGATGGTACTTCCATTTTTGTTCTCCGGCGCCTCAATTCTTTCCGTCAGCCTCGAGAACAACGCTGACTTGTTTGGCCAGTTATGAAATACGCACAATCGTACTTGAGGGCCATTTTGTATTCGTCGACAATCACTTTCTATCATTTTAAATTCTGAAACCGTGCAGAAGGGTAGAAAGTCAATCATTCTTTCTCCTTGGGTCACACTGGCCAGGGAGAAAGAATTGATTAGTCATTGAACGAAAATATATAAAGTACTTCGAGCTTGCAGAATTCTTTAATCTCTACAATTCGCGGAAGCCTCGTTGGGCATCTACCATCTGACAATATACATGGAAATATATTTCCATTCTGATTTGCTAAAAGAAATGCACTTTCCAGGTAACACAATGCACAAAAAAGGAAACAGCATTCCGATTGGTCAATGATCAAAGAAGTCTCTGATGGTCAATCAACTGCGAGTCCTGGATAGCACAATATTTGCAAGATACGCGTGTGGCATGCGTTCCTTCCGTTTAACCATCTCGATTTTTTTCATGTACGTCATGTCTAAGTAATCACATTATTTCTCGGGCTATTTGGAATAAATAACCACTTATAAATTTTTTTCCGAGACTACAAATTGGACTCGCCCTTTGGACTACGCAATTTTGCTCGTCTTTAAAAAAAATGCTAACCTCTTACTAACCGAGTGCGAGGGCCGTACTGAATATTGGCCCGAGGTCGTGGCAGAATAAAAAACACGACCGAGGCCCAGTATTCTCCAGTACAGTCCCGAGCAAGTGAGGTTAGCAAGTTGTTTATCATATGGGATCGTTTGTTTGAGCGATTGGACGTTTCTCCGAATGTTCGTGAATGTTCGTAAACTTCGTCTTCCATCAGCGAACTTTGAAAGGTAACCTTTTACATGCAACACTTAATTCCACTTGCTGTAATTGAACTGTTGTGCTGAAAAAATGAATTCCGCTTTTTGAAGCTTTTTGTATTTCGCTCAACTTGAATTTCCCGGGAGCGACAAAAATAAGGAGACGGACTGTTTCCATGGTAATGGTCCGTAATGTAAAATCCCGACCGAAAACCAGCCAATCAGAGTGTTTCATTTGGCCTGAGAATTGCTTGCCATATAATAATCGTGCTTATATATTCCAAATTGCACTGACTCGAAATCATGTGATCATTTATGCTTAAACCCAATGCGCGCAAATTGAATAAATTGTCATTAGTAGCAGTGGCATTATTGTTGTAATTTCTATATTGCTGGCGGTGGTAGTGGTAGAACTGCAGTGATAGCATAACAGCTAAATAGCAAAAAAACAACAAATCTGGCCAAGATGAAGATCTTCCCAGAAAGAAAATTCTTAAGGAACTTGGGTTCAACCGAAAACAAATTCACAACAACTAAAACTTAACCTCTGACAAAAGTTTATTTAATAAATTCAACTTTGCACCAATTCAATTTCCATATATCTATTTTATAAATTAGAAAACTCAAAACTGATACCCTCAAGTAAGCCAGTGAACATTAATTCTACTTTAAAATTAATTCTACTTTAAATATAAATGAAAAATAATTTTCATAAGAAAAACGGTAAAGACTTGTTTCCATATCTCAAAATGCTCTTGGACGTAAGGGGCCCGGGGTGAATGTAGTGGGTGAAGGATACAATACTGAAACAAACCAAACTTTTACAAAAATATGCAATATGCTTTATATAATGTTTAGACCTAAGGTTAGCATTTTTGTATGAGATTGGGTTGTTTCAGTTTTGTTGTTCCAGGCCCCTCACGTCCAACGGCACTTTGAGATATGGAAACAAGTCTTTACCAAGAAAAACTCCGAACTTAGACTCGCTTTCAAGAGGAGGCAGACATGAACTCGGAAATGGCCTATTTTGCTCAATCAACCAACAAACTTATTTAATAAATTAATTTTTTTTTAAATTTGCACCAATTTAACATACACCATAATTTAACATAGATTTATTTTATAACTTAAACTGAGACCTTCAGGTAAACCGGTCGAAAAAACTTTGAATATTGAACATAAGCCCGGTCCATGTCAATCACAATTTAAGAATTCCTCAAATAAATTTGTTTTTATAATTATGTAAGATTCTTTCCCCTAGAAAAAAGAAAGGGGCACGTTTGCCTTTTAGTGGGATATAAATAACTGCTATATATTTTGTTGAATTTCTTTTGCTCAATTTAAACAATACGTATACTGATTATTTCTCCGTAAACACTATCAGTGTTTTAAAGGGGCAGTGTCACGCTATTTGAGTCAAAATTAAAAAAACTAAAAGACGTCTTTGCATCAATGAAGACCAAGAAATAATGCTGCAGTTTTGTTGCCAATGGCCATTGAAGTGCACCGAAGCTATTCTTTGTTGTTTGCAGCCAAGCCTTGATGAAGGGGATGGAAATGGATTGAAACTTAGAAAAATTGGTCAGTTTTTTCACGTTTGGAGACGTTGTCCACTGAGTCGGCAAAACTTAAATACGAATAGCTACTGTGAGTTACATTCGAATTCGAATGTATTCGAATGTGAGCTACAGAACTAATTTAGATTTTTATCCAGTTTTGACCAAAAAACAGTAAATTTAGCATGACAGTGCCTCTTTAAACTACCTATGGGATCCTTGATGCTTGGGAAGAGTGCAACGTCATGATCCGGTAAAACATCTCAAACTCAATCACTGCTCCAATATTCAGCTCTTCACGTTACTTTTGAACACGACTTATCTCCAAACCTCAGAAGAAACTGCTTAAAGCAAACTTACATTGTTAAACCTCTGTTGATTTCAAAAATGGCATAACGGAAAAGTCCATTTCATCTGTGCGGTCTTGTTCCCCTAAAACGCAAAAAACACAAGCAGTGTTTGTGGCGCACCTCTTTTCTTCCACGACGTTCGAGAATCAAATTAAATATCCTGACCAATCGCAACAGCGGTCTATAGGGTGAAGAACGAATTGGGGGCATGTTTCTCGACAAGTCCCGATAACGTCTCTGGCGAGAAAAGTCACAAGTGAAATCACCATACGCTTGTTTTAAAAAGCCGGTCTTGTCGCATGCTTTCAAGATAGCAAAAAGCAAAAACGATTAAGAATATCGATGACTCAAAATATCTCCCTTCTGAAGATACTTTCAGAATTTTAACACCCGAAGAGTTTCGGGACGTCTGAGAATCGAACTTGTCACTTCCGCAAATCGCAAGATGCGCTCGGACAGAAGTCAGTTGGGTAGTTTCTCGTTGGGTCATAGCCTTCATAAAAAAGATCTCTCATTAGCCTCTTTTGTTTGTCAGCATTTGTACATTACGCCATTGTCACTTCCGTTCCAAGAGATGGTAAACCACCTGTAGCGCTTTGTCACTTGTCACGCAAAATCTTCAACAAAACTTCTGGGAAGAATAGTTTTTAAAAAAAGAAATGACCGACTTGGCTGCGGATAAAAATTGGAATGACTCAAGATGGAGGATATTATACCAAACAGGCCGACGGCACCTGTTCAAACACATCTCTTAAATTTAAGGTGATTCCTCAGTATTGCACTGCGCATCCCGTACTGCGCATATGGTGTGTCAATATTATTTTATAAATTGATCAAATTTGCAACATGGTAAATATGGCGTACGTCGATCATACACGCTGATACAGTTCGCTGAAACACGTAAAAGAAGTTGTGAATGACCCTTAAATCGTTGCGAATAAGCGCGCGCATTCCGAGAACACGGCGAATTTTGTTGTTTCGATCTACGATAATTAAACGAGCACGGTGACCTATATTTTTTATTGCATAATTTTGTTGTACAAATTATCCCCTATAAAAAAAATTATCGGAAGGAAAAAAGATGTAGCTAAAAACGTACATAAAGCCCCTTACCCAGGGATATAAAATCAATTATGATCTTGAAAACAACGACTCCAGAAACGTTTTGAGCCGACGTCGTTTTAAGTTGAGTGATTTTTCCATACACTATGTAAGACAGTGTTCCATATGCTGTACCCTTTCTACCTATCAGGTGTTTTTTTCACGTGTTACTTTAAAAACCCTCTCATTAGCTACCGCAACATGTACCCTGAGCCGATGAAATTACGCAAGTGAGTAGTATCAGTACAGGCATCAATGGGCTAAGATTGGCCCATTATATCTCTTAAGCAAGCACGTTGGCTTACCTTTTTTATTGTAGTTCACAACACAGGGATTAGTAGGAAACATTCAGGGAAAGTTTCAAGAAAATCGTTCGACAACTTTTTTTTCTGAGGAATCACCTTAACCCATTTCAGGACTCCTCAGATTCCCGAGGGCACCCCTGTTGACGAGTAAATCTGTTGGCGTTAGACAGTAAAATCTGTTTATTCTCACCCCACTCAGGAGTCAATGGTACAATAATCGTTCCAATTACATAGATTCATGATATCGTTCCAATTACATACATTCATGATATTCCCTAATTTCACGATCGCGAGTATATCATTTGATTTTACACTAGAGGACGTCTTAGACGACTAGTATAAATAAGGGAATTAAGGTGGACGCATTAAACGTCAGACAAATTAAACGTCTCAAGTTAAGTGCGTCTAGACGACGCACTTAACAGACGTCTTAATCGTCTCAGACGTCTAAGCCGACTAGTGTACAGACGAGACGCACTAAACTGGGACGCACTTAGCAATGAAGGCCAAACCGCCTCTTTGGTGATTAAATCCCAGTATCTTTTGAAGAAAATCATGAATTTGATTTCTAGCCGTCACAGTTAAGTGCGTCCCGTATTTATATTAGTCGCGCGTACGGCCAGATGTTTAATGCGTCTGCACGTATTAGACACAACTGACCTGTAACTTCTCGCTTCACATTTTTATTTTGATTTGGACGATACAGAAACACAACAACCAGGAAAGCTACCAATGCCTCGACACCAGGAAACACGGAAAAAGCGCCTCTGAGGTACTGAGCACAGGGTTCCCCGCAGGGCCTGAAAATATGAGGTTAAAAAAAAATTAAGGAGGCTCAAACCCAGGTGGGGGGGGGGGGGGGGACTCCCATAGAAAAAAGACGGGGGTGCTACTCGTACCTTCTAGGGGTTACAAAAGCGGTTTTGGCACCACTTAGGGTGTTCAGCCTTAAAAGGTCCACAGCGGGAGCTTTAGCGGTACCTTTTAGGCTATTGAGCCGAAAAAATCATGACAGGACACATTTGATAATTAACTATTTTTTAACTTTGTCTAATTAAAACCTATAAATTTGGTTCCTCTTAGGGGTGGAAAAAATTCATGCCACGCCCACTAGACAGCATCTTGTTACCTCTTAGGGGTTCTTTTCAATATTTTCGACAAGCACCCCCGTACTTTTTATATGGGAGTACTCCCCTCCCCCAGGAGGCGGGGGAGGGGGGGGCTCAAACCTGCTTCAATTCTTTCAAGAACCTGCACTATTAGAAAGATTTACTAAACAACACTGTAGCTACATGTATGTTGTGGTTTCATGTAAAACAGCAATTATTTCTTAACAGAATGTTCTCAACTTCTAAGTGTGACGTCATAGGTTACCATAGCAACTGATGATCTATCTAAAAACATTTTGTATTTTGCCTTTGAATGCTAAATCTCAAAAACTAACTCTGTGATGTATTATATTTTACTGCTGGAATGCAATTAGCAGCCTTAAATGAGACTGCAAAATTTATAAAAGTTCTCAGAAGCAAATTAATTCAGGGCTGCCTTCAAACATGAATAGTTAAGGTGGCTCTGAATCCAATAGAGAATTTTACCCTTGTTTAAAGAGTTTCATCGTAGGCTGCTGATCACTTAGCAGCAATGAAAAATGGAGGCTACCAGTGTTCATTTTTGAGATACAAGCATTTCCATCAACCCATTGGCATTTCCATACAAAATATAGGGAATTTTTGTTGACTTTCATGCTTCTATGGAAATAAGCTTTAAAGGAAAGGACTCCAAAATGGCTTTAACAAATTAAAATATTTTGGAATTGATTTCAAAGAGTGACAAGAAATATGGTTTTAAACCATTTTTGTTGTTACCGGTATTTAAATGTGCAAATCTTGGGGACATACAAGCGTAAGAATCCAGCAGCCAATAAGACTTTGGTTGGAACATTAACAACAATAACCTGTTACTAGTTTATTGGTATCTTTGATCGAGCTTACCAGTTCCTATCGGTCCTTTGTTTGCCAATTACTGGACATAAAAAACCTGATTATGATTATGACCTACCCTGTCGTTGAATCCTGTTGTGGGTAGCTTTCTTGTAATGCGAAGACAATAAAGCCAAGGGCCAATTTGTCCATTAAAGCACATACTCCATACACAAAGCCACTAGATTTCTGCAAAGACGAAAAATAACACTCTGATTGGCAAATACCCAGCTGTGTATTAATCAGTCCAGAATCTAATGCCAATTATTAGTAGTGAAAGTTATTATTAGCAGTAAAGAAACCCTATATTCTTTGCAAATGCAAATCTGAAAGAAAAAGCCTATTTTAAAACAAATTTTACTGTGTTACAGCTGGGTTACATGTAATTCTGTTTCTGATTCCACCATTTTCAGTCATGTGATTTTTTTTTTTTTGTATTATGCCAAGAGATACAATATTATTTTGTTGTCTAGCAGAGCAAATTCACTCAAAGTAACAACCCTGGACACTACCTTGTTATTCATTTTGGCCCGTTCTTTCTTCTAAGTATGCAAATAAATGTTGAAATGCCTGTTTAACGGTGGACTGCAAGAACTTACTTGTTACAAACATACAGAGACATTTTGCTATTGAATCATGTATTACTAACTGTAACAAACTTAACTTACTTTATCATTACCAATAGTGTCAGCAACCATGGCCAATGATGTCACTAACATTATGGAGTTACCACAGCCCATGATGATTGTTGGTGCATAAATCATATCCCTATGTGACTGAGGGGTGAAATAAAACCACGTAGAACTTCCTATGACAATCACTGTACCAGCACAAAACAACACCTGAAAAAAAGTTGATAATCAATGTTGCCTACTAGAGTCACTTATGATAAACAAGATTTATATATAATTATATTAAGCCACTCTCATGGATATTAGCTGCAACACCTGAAAAATTACGGTAGCTCCAACAGGATTTGAACCCATGCTGACCTCTGCGATGCTGGTGCAATGCTCTACCAACTGAACTATATATGAAGCCACACAGTTGGCAGCAGGTCAATTACATACAGTCCTTACACGTACCGGTACACACAAGCCAAATAAATTGACCTGAGCTCTCAACTGGGGTGGGGGGGGGGGGGGGGTATATCCCTGGGTGGGGAGGTGTGGCACGGCCCCTCATACCCTGACCCTCTTTAAGACAAATATCGCTGATTTTCCTACTCTGTTTAAGACAGAATTCCGATTTTTGATACCCTGTTTAAGACATTTAACCCAGTTTAAGACGAAAATTGATAAATCGATACCCTGATTAAGACAAAAAATGCAGAGGTCATGGCTTCAAATCCGGTTGGAGCCACCTGAAAAATTCAGGTGTCTTTAACAATAATAATAATAATAATAATAATAATAATAATAATAATAATAATAACAATAATTGAATTGACTCTAATTATTAGAGACAATTGCTTGAATTGCCCTGCCAAGTGCGAGGGTCACTTCTCCGTTATAACAATTTTGTCTTAGACTCCTCGTAGTCCCTTCTGAGTTAGTTGAACCGCCCACTTTGGTCGCCCAAGCGAGCAGAGGGAAGTATGATGACTGACCAAAGATATGGGGACTGCACAATCTTCTGTACGCAACGCGTTCAGAATCTGCCAATCTAATTAATGAAAGTAATGACAGATGGCTCCGCCTATTTTATTGCTAATGTAAATACCGGTAAACACTGAAAGGCGTGGGAATATCTATATGCATGTCGAATTCAATCAACTATTCAGAAAGGAAACTGCATAAATTAAAACTACTGAATTTAACTTAGTTATAATTTACTGTTGGAGTGTTTTGACAAGTTTTGACGGTGTGATGTTTGGGACAAATTCTTGTTTAGAATGGACCACAGTCACCCCTCATCCTCTATCATTAAATCAGAGAAGTCAGAATACAGAACTTGTTCTGCAGAAAAGAGATTCATGCAATACTCGTTTGAAGCCATGTCCTTCAACAAATTCCCCTTCTTCTCGAACGCAACTATCCATAGATAATCGTTATTTGACCGAATCTGGTATTCGGTGAATGATGCGACAAAGAACTATAATTACCACGATCGATGGCGTTTGATTTGGGTCACTAGTTTCCTTTAAGATATTACAACCTCTCATAAAAAATGTTCTTTCTGAAACCAAGCAGTTGGCAGCACATCCATAACATACTTGCCTGATGGGAGACCTTGGGTTCAATATTATTTTGTGTTAGCACTTGATCGAAACCGCAAAAAAAAAATCGAAGAGTCAGGTTGACGTCATATTATCTGACAAGAAGCAGTCCATTAATTGTCAATGGACCAATCCAAATTTCCCATTGCTGGTGCAACGGGAGATTCTGAATGCATCGGTTACAAAAGATCGTGCAGTCCCTATATCTTTGCTCAATCATCATTCGATCTTCCCTCAGCTCGCTTGCATGACTAAAGCAGTAGGTTCGACTAACTCAGAATTGACTGCGAGCAGTCTAATTTAAATTTGTGTAGAACGAAAAAGTCCAATACAAGTAAGTGAATAGTCTCACAGGAAAACTGGTCATTTACTGGTTACTAAATATGTTGGAAATATTAATCCATAAGCCAAAGTGCCCAATTTAAGGATTTTGAGCTACACTGTACCAACATGTTTAAAGCACAAGTCACTTGTTACAAAACCTTTATGTACTAACTGCTGAACTTAGGACTCATTAGGTCTTGTTACGCCTAAAAACGATGTTTAGGCCTTTTAGCTAGGTTATAGCCAAATTGAAGGCTTTGGGTTGCTTCGATCGGTATAGGAAAAAAATGACCTCCAATGTGTGACCTATGGAATGTGACCTGCGTTTTAAACTGCCAACACTATACCATATTATTTGCAAAAGCAGTGATGTACGCACTAATAATTCTTACTCAGTGTCTTGCAGTTTGCAAAACTATAGAGCAATGCTTGACTTCATTTAACCCTTTCACTCCCAAGAGTGCCACTTATAGATTTTACTCTGTCTAACGCCAGACAATTTTACTCGTCAATGGGGAACCCCACGGGGGTGAAAGGGTTAACAACAGCTAGATTCACTCAAAAACTATGTCCCCATTAACCCTTTCACTCCCAAGAGTGCCACTTATAGATTTTACTCTGTCTAACACCAGACGATTTTACTCGTCAATGGGGAACCCCATGGGGGTGAAAGGGTTAAATTACGTACAATTTTGTAGGAGCCCCATATTCCATTACATGTATGTCAACGAGCCTTTTAAGGAAATCTAGTGCCTTGTTTATGGCACATTGTCAGGCAGAATCTTACACTGCATGCATGTACATGTTTTTTTCCTTGCAAAAATTACTGAACTGCCTGTCATTTCAGCAATATTGATCAAAACATTGAATGCATGGCTGCCAATTGCAATGCAAATGAAGTATTATTTACACCAACCTTATTGGAGAAAAATTTGTTTAAATGTTTTACCGTAGCGCTCATCAAAATACCACTGATAAGGATCATAAGAGGAAAATAAGCAATGGCTTCCTGTTGAGGAAAAGGGGTAATGGTTTGTTCTGTGATATATTATTGACAGTGAGTCAAAAAGAGGGAAAGTAATTGGGTCCATTATGGAAATTTGTGTCCTAAACCAGTCTTAGAGAGTAGTTCAATGGTACAGCTGGCTCAGACGAGTCTCTTAAAGCTCACTAATGGATTCTGATTCTGATTGAGGGATGCTTGAAAGGGTTTTCCATACAGGTGGGGTTTGCAATAGAAAAGGATTGTAAGACTATGATACCCGGTAATATCCTTTCAGTAGGGAAAACATTTATGACTATAAATACTACTGTCAGACAATTTTTTAAGGGTGTCTGCATGTGCACATGAGTCCCCAATTGTTGCCAGCTTGGCAATACATGTATGCTACAGCTCTGCTCAAAGACCCAATAAAATTCAGTTTGGGAAACATCAGAAACACTAACTGATGCAAGCAACTTAAGAATAGCGCGTGGCTTAAGTACTTTTGAGTCCTACTCACAGGGAGCAGTAGAACTTGGTGCACCCAGTTGTTGCCACGTCATTGAAACCCTTCTTTAGAATCACCGTTTCTTTGGTTGGAAAAAGCTTTCCTATCTGGATTCACCCTGTGATGGACTAGTATCCCATCCGGGGGGAGTAGAATACCGGTAATCCTTAAGTCGCTTCATGCTACAGAAACCGGAGATAAGTGCCGGCCTGGTGGGCCTTCTAGGCTCGTAGCGGACTTTACTGGGAGCAGTACTCCAGTTTTTTAGTATTTCCAAGTATTTATTTAAAAAATACACTTTTTCATTCACTAATTCACGGGTTTTAGCATTCACTCTCTCTCACAATAATTGTTTCAGTTTCAGTCCTGGCTGTGCATGTGGCAGGTCAATGATTTTATATTGTAACCTGCATCCGTTTTTTGGCCTCGCTCTCATGAGTTGCCTATGATGCAGTCAGTAGTGGATCATCTGAATGACAAGTAG
Source organism: Montipora foliosa (assembly GCF_036669935.1). Classification (NCBI taxonomy): domain Eukaryota; kingdom Metazoa; phylum Cnidaria; class Anthozoa; order Scleractinia; family Acroporidae; genus Montipora; species Montipora foliosa. Next base: position 3,351,111 of record NC_090872.1, on the reverse strand, counting down.
TCAGATCGAGGATCATGGGTTTGAATCTTGTTGAGAACATTACTTTTAGTCAGATTTTCTCTGAGTGTCTTCCATTGACACTTACATTGTCAAAAAAGTAAGAATAAAATTTACATTGTCTGGAACATTTCAGTATTGGCATACAGTGTAATTTACGTTCAGGGCACAATTTTTAATTACTGGGTTGCCTATGGCAAACCAGTTGGAATCTGTGTTTAGTTTCGTGTTTTTTTTATTTTTTTTTTCCGTGTCGGTAAAAGTCTTGCCTGTCACTCCCCTGCTAAGTAGTGGCTTTGTGCATAGAGTCTTGTCTGTGTATTTTGTTAGGTTTGAGGGGGCTGGGGGAATACGTAGATTTCCTTGGTGCACACAGATGAACGTTTAATTATTAAACCCGCAATGGCGTCGAAAGTGGTGGTAACAGGGATGGCGTTTTAGTGGCAAAAATATACCTTTATGAGATCAAGAATGGAACGTCAATTGTAATAACGAAACAGGCGGGGAAAATAAATAACTGGAATCTTAAAAGCGACGAGGGATGGTCTTCGAGAACAATTGCGGTCGGATATGAGAAAGTGTGTGTTGTTTCTAATCTTATTTTATAAACTGTGCTGGTATGTAGAACACTGACAGTAAGTGGGAAATTGAGTATGGGTGTAAAAGGAATCGAATGTCTTGAATGTATCACAGTGTTTACCGAAGTGGCATCTCATTTGTCTGGCAATTGGCATTTAATTTGCAGTCAAGCTGTACAGTTTTCAGGTAAAAAAATAATTGAAAATGTGACAGTGAAGAATTATTGGAAAGAAAGGTTGTTGTCTATTTTGTGCTTTGGAAAAGGTTCTTTAGGAAAGAGTTCAATCTTGAACTGAAAAATATATTTATTTGCATATCGTATGGTTTGTGAGACGGATTGTTTCTTGTTTGCACGCACGGAATTGGAATAGAAAGGGTTTTTTTTGTCTCCAATAGCAAATATTTTGTTAGTTTCATTGAATTTCATGCTGGAAAAGGTTTTTGTGAGATGTTTCAACTGTTGTGATTCATTGTGCTGTGTAGTATTCGAGTTTAACTAATTTGCATAAGTGAGTTGAAATTTAAGTAATGGTCCGGCTAAGAAGCAGGCAGAAAAACAATAGCCCGCGGCAATAGCGTCGGTTAGTTAAAATGTGCCAACATTTTTAATCAAATTAAGTTCGGCTGTTCCCATTGGTGTAAGCAGCTAAAAGCGCGAAATTTGAATTTCAATGAAAAATGTAATCGACTTGCCGTCTAAAAAATTAGATTCTGTTTCGTAGAACAAATCATTATGCCTTCAAAAACTATGTTTGTAAATATCGTCAAGATTCTATGCGCCATTTGATTGGCGCATAGAACAATGCCCAAATTTGGCCGAGAGACAGAGATCAAGGGCATGGGGAAGAAGAAATCCAAAAAAGGCTTTTTTTTCATTTTTTTCTCATCTTTTTTCGACATTTTCCGATATTAGCCAATCAGATGCCTCGATTGGAGTGAAATTAAAAATTAATATTTCGCAGCTTCTAAGTACTTTTGCCGCTGGGCTGCCTGCTTCTTAGCCGGACCATTACTTAATACGCATTAAATAAAGATGACAGGAATTTGTAGGCATGATCGTTCTGGCAAATGATTACAGCTGGCGATCGTTTTTAATTAAGGTCAGAAAAAGATTTCAGTATAGTCACACTTGTGTAAAATGAAGTTATTGTTAACTTGAGAAAACAACAATAGGGTCGTTTATACGAGAGAAAATAAGCCGCGGCTTTAATACTCTGGACGCGGCGTACATAATACACCAAAGGAACTATTTATACGAGTATAAACTCCCAGGCCAGGATAAACCGGGGCTTGAGAAATTTTGCATCATTTATATGGGCTGTTCGCGTTTTATTTTCTCTCGTATAAACGGCCCTTATATTTCTTTAACTTTTTTAAAGAGAGAGATTTCGCGCAAATTTTATTTCAAGCTATTCAGTTGAAATATTATTTCTCGCCATTGGCTTCGTTTGCGTGATCATTTACTGGTGTTGACATTTAGGAGGTAGTTGTTTGGTTCTAAACGAGTAGGAATAAAACGACCAGGAATGAGCGAATTTTAGTGGGTGTGCGATAGCAACACGAGACAGGAGTCGAGAGATTCCAACGATAGACAGATATTAACTAACCCCTCCTGAAATAACCGAAGGAAAGCAGGCATTGGTGGTTTGTGTGAATTTATAGCACTAAGTGGATGGAAGTCGTCATGTTTTGATTAGGCAACTTCAAAGACGTCCTACTGAGGAAACAAGTTGTTAAAATAGCTAATTGTGATTGGAGAATTTCGATCCTAAGTATAATGAGTATAATAATGCCTTTTATTGACAGGCAAAACCATATGATTGAGCGTGATCATACCAAATATCATTTGTTTGCGCGATCAAGTTGTGGCGAAGTGTGCAGCCCATGACAGTATGTCGTTTATTGAGCATAATGCTTTTTGTTGTATTAAGCTTCTTCCTCGGAACGCTCAAACAACTCACTTATGCACACGCCGTTTGCGGTAGACCCACACTAAAAGATGCTGTTGAGCGATTGTTTAGGCCGGGGTTGGTCCGCAAACTGAAAGAAAGTTTATATGATGAGAACAAATGTGTACTAAATGAACAAATATGTGAAAATCATGATATGAACTGCACTGAAAACCAAATGCCAAAGGAGAGAAACACAGAACTGTGAAAGTTTCCTGAAGAAGAAAGTTCCTGATCTTAAAGTTAGTGCTAGCGGTAACGAGCTAGTCGCAGAGATGTACGCCTAGCCGGATGCATTTAGTTAAATTTCTGAAAAAGGTGAATTTTCTGTCTATTTGTATTATCATGGCTTTTTGTTTTCTGCTGTTACTGAATCCCTTTGTATTTGGAGCTGTAACGCTATTTCATGTGCAATTACTTGTATCGTTTGCAAGTAACATTCATTTTGTACTCAACTCTGCAAAGATTAAAAAAAATTGTAAATGTGACAGGGAAAAATTACTTGAATGAAAGCTTGTTGTCTCTTTTGTGCTTTATTATTTACGGTCAAGGTTCTTTCGAAAAGGGTTGAATGTGAACTGTCAGAAATTTATTTAATTGCATATGCTTTGTGATTGTGTGTTTCGCTTGCACGCACGCAACTGAAATAGGAAGGGTTTCTTGCCTCTTATAGCAAATATGTTGCTTGTTTCAATAAATGTTTCGGTGGAAAATATTTCTGTGAAATTTCCAGCTTTTGTAAATTTATCATGTTGTGTAATTTTCGAGCTTAGCAAATTTGCATACATGTGTGGAAATGTGATACGGGGAGAATTTTTGTGGTAACGCACAAGTCACGAAAATAAACAGGTCTGTTGGAAGCGTGCTTGAGTTTCAACAAAATGACCCCCAAAATCGGCAAAAGATTGTGACGCTGATGAATCATAAAGTAGCTGCTATTACCAAAACGATGGAATTACCTGGTGATAAATAACCTTGTCTTGGAGAGTAAATTTTTGATTTTCCAGAAACAATGGTCAACCACTGAGAGTTGGGCGATTGTGATCTTTGTGTTGAATTCGCACATTTCTTGTCAAAATTTATAACAATCGAAAGAAAAAGAAAACTAACAAAAACAAAAACCCGGTAGCTTGGCATCATTTGACACAGTTGCTTCACTGTTTCGCGAGTAGAGCACCCGCTGAATTCGATGTGCGATTTACTCGGTGCAGCCAAACTTGTACAATTACAACAAAACAACTAAAATCTCCCAAACTGTTTTTTGCTGATGGTAACTTTTTATATTCGTGGTTCAAAATTAATGTTGTTTTCATGTCGTAGATTTTGTTACCGATGGCAAAATATTTTATTCTCGATCGACCGTCCTGAAACTTCCTTCTGCTCTTCTTAAAAATTGTGTATCCATATTAATTTACTTTTACATCAATATTTGTTTTGCATAAAGCAAGCTAACAAAATCTGTATCTTGCTTGGTTCGCAGTTGATAGCATTAAAATAGAATTTTCGGTCCAGTACTAATTATGCTTCTGATACTGCGTGGTATATTTCTTACTAACCCCGCCGAACAGGATTAACTTCAGCTTTCAACTTTTGTTTGCAAAGCTGTCAGATGCTGTCAGTACACGCTTACACTTGTGGTGGAAAGAAGTTGCATGATCAACATGTCAGCCCAGAAGCCAATGTTTCTCGATTCCCTTTTATTTTCTTCAATCTCTCAGGGTTCAGTACTTTGCTAGTAACCACATGTCTTCTCAAGGGGCTATTTATCTAAGACTTCTACCATGGCGCTACAATGAGAAGTTACAAATATTAATAGGCTGGTAGCCAGGTTTTTAACCTCAGAAAAGGATCTGTTTCGTGGTACGAACGTGTGAGGACCTGTAAGCCAAAGATCCTCTGCTGATATGGCTTCTGGTATGACTTCTGGTATGACTTCTGGTATGACTTCTGGGTGACCCTCCCCCCCCCCCCCCCCCAACTGGAAAAAAATGCGTGGAACGCTGCACGTACCACAGGCAACCCAGTGTACCCTCACGGAGGGTCTAGTTTTTTTATTTTCCGTGTCGGTAAAAGTCTTGCCTGTCTCTCCCCTGCTAAGTGGTGTCTTTATGCATAGAGCCTTCTGCGCGTATTGTCTTAGGATCGAGAGGGTAGTGGGAAATGCGTAGATTTCTCTGGTGGACACAGTAGAATGATCAACGTAACCGGCAATGGCGTCGAAAGTCATGTAACGCGAATGGCGTTTTAGTGGATTTTTAAGCAAAATATACCCTTATGGAGCTTAATAATGGAAAGTCAATTGGATACTGAACAAGAAAGGCGCTGAAAAAAAATCTGGAATCTTAAAAGCGACGAGTAATGGACTTCGACAACAATCTGTCGCCCGTCGAGCCGTAATCAAAGTGAGATGTAGTTCTAATATTGTACGAGTGTGGTGTTTTGTACAACGCTGAAATCAAATGGAAAATTCTCTAGTAACTTATGGGTTTAACGAAACAGAGACTTGGATCTGTACTCAATTCTGCACAGTCTTCTGCTAACAATTGGAAATTTCACAAATTCCTGTTAGTCAAAAATTATTTGAAAGAAAGCTTGTTGCCCATTTTTTGCTTGATAATTCAAGTAAAGGGTTTTTCAGTGAAGGGTTTGATGCTAAACACTCGTGGGAAATTTATTTACCGTGTTGCGTTTTTGACACAGAGTGTAATTTGACACGATTGAGTTTCTTGTCTTCACGCACGTATTAAATGAAATAGGAAGGGTTTTTTTGCCTCTTATAGCACATATGTTGTTTGTTTCAAAAAGCATTTCGCTGGAAAATGGTTGCTTTTATGAATTCATCATGTGTAATATGCGAGCTTAACTGGATAGTTTTTATGGCAATAGTAAAGCATTTTCGTGTCAAAATATAAGGTAAGCGACTCCTTTCTGTTGTGTTAACTTAATTGAATATACCATGGCTCGTAAGTTTGTATTTGTCATCTGCTGTAAACTTGATTTCCAAACTCAAAATTACCTCCAGAACCTACTTTTTGCGTAAAATAAGCTTTTAGAATGATTTTCGTTTCTTCTGTGGTGATACTTGACGATTCGGGAACATTTTGTGAAAAAAGGTTTATAACGGGTCACACGCGCAACTTGCCCGATTATGCATATAACATCCACTTCGCCTTTTGACATCCCATTGAAAGAAACTCGTAAAATATTCACAGACCGGTCGCTTTCTCTGAAATCATTGAAAGGATGATTGCTAACAAATATAGAAAGATTTTCACAATAACTAAAAATTCCTGTGTTAAGCATTAGAATTCGACGAAGAGGTAATGCGATTTGTCCCGTGCGGTGCTATTTTTATGATTTGACTGTTGTGCAAATTTTGAGAGATAATATTTAATTATGAAAAAATATCTAGTTAAAGGTAAAGGTACACCTTATTTACCCGGGGTAGTCATTCGATAACATCGATAATCGATAGTATTCGATAACAATCGATAAAGATCGATTAATTTTTTCGAAATTCGATAAAAATCGATAAAAGAGTTTGGTGTCAGTAATCGATAATTATCGATTTTTGAGTTGGGGCTATCGATTTTATCGATAAATATCGAATTTATCGAAACTGAATTATCGTACCAATTCTCGTGAACGGAAACACCAAAAGATATTAAAGAGCTCGCAGAGATACTTATAACAACTTCCCTGTTCGTTAAAGAATAAAATCTGCTTCATCTCTTCAACAAACTTTTATTAATACTCAGCGTGTGTTTTATTTGAAATCCGCTATAGATCCCTGGTTGATTACCTTGGGTGCCAGAGACTTTTCTAGCGCGGTTTCCGGTTTTCAGTCAAGCAAGGCCGACACCGAAAATTCCCGCCGCACGCGAGAAAAACCTCTGGTGCCCAGGGTACTGGTTGATTATCCCACTGTTCATTTATTTGCTGATGTAACACAATCGCACGCTCGTTGCTCTTCCCGGGTGCTCTTTGACCCAGTCTTAAAAGGGAAAGATTTTCGTGACTTTTTGAGTAAAGTCAAAGATATGAACAAATTATTTAGACACCCAGGGCGAGGCTCGGACTCGTAATCTAAATGTTGCATAAAAAGCAATAGCCTGTAATAGAGACCAAAAACCAACGATAATAATATTTATTGTCATCGCATACATGTGTTTTTACATGTAATACTACGTGAACACGAACAAAACTGTAACATTATGCAATCGTAATGCAGTCTCTTTGATCTCTTGTACAGTGTTCGTCAACAAATCATTTCATTGCCGCCTTTGAAATCTACATTTAAAGAGTCACAATCAAACGCTCCCTCAACGGAAACAGGTTAATTTTTATAAATTCAATAGCGATCGATGAATCCGATAAAATCGATAAAATTAACACTTCGTCGGCGTGTGAGTATCGATTTTTATCGATTGACCGATAACATCGATATCGTTTAAAATCAATTAATCGATTGTTATCGAATTATCGAATGATTTTCCGATATCAAGTTTTATCGAATGACTACCCCGGGCTTATTTAACGTCGGAAGTTCCTTTACTCTCTAGAGAGTATTCTCCCAGGAAGCCGACGGATAGATCGTTAAAAAATCTTTATTTTTAGCTGTTATTTGAACATAAAAGATGCAACACTTGACGACAAATAATATTTTTGCTGTTACTATGTATTTTTCCCGGGAATCGGGTTGAAAATGAGTTAAATTTGCATACGTGCGTTGAAATGTGATACACGAGGAGAAAGGAATTTTATTTCTCTGACAAATGATTTTGTCATTGTAGTGCAAGATGAAATTTATTTGGGAAGCCAACAATATTCTTTTAACTGCGACTTATTGCTGCGACTATGAAACTCGCGCTTGCGAATTTTGTGCTTGTCAGCATTGTGATTTGCGGTAATTTGCAAGTCTGTTTTTGTATCTCATAAGTAGATGTTTAGATCTTCAATTACACGGCCACTCAACCTCTCGATTGTGTAAATAGTTCACCCTGAAGTCAAAATAGATACGTTTCTCAGGAACCCGACAAAGAAGGCTTCCTGATTGACCCGACAGAAGAAATCTAAATATTCAGTTAAATATTACAACAAAATTAACTAACGACGGAAGTTTCTTCGCTAAAAAGTACGTTGTTCTACTCTGAAACATTCTTTCCCGTAGTTCATTCAGTTGACACAGGGTGATCACGTGCACCTTTACGGTTGCCTAGCATGTGATCAATTTCTTCCTTTTGACAAAACGTTAGAGACTGCAAAAATGTTCGTGTTTTTAAGATCTTTCAATGAGAGTTCGATTCATAGTTATATATAAACACTATGTTATTTTTTTTCTTCATCTTTCTCTTGGCTTGCCTTTTTCTGGTGCAAACGCAAAGCCAAACAATGTTTTGACCTGGCATCAGATTAGACCGTCACATTATGAAGCGGAAACAACACCTTTAGTCCTTTCTTGTATGAGCAATAAACGTTTGCTTAGTCCAACTGCTAGACATCATTGCTGGAAAACGTCCGTCAGAGCAATTTGCAGTTAGTTTTTTGCCGACTATTTATTTAAAGAAGAAACGAGTGAATTTTACTCAAGACGGCGTGTTTTGCTATCTTTAAACTGAATTTATTACGAAAGCTTAAAAGACTAAAAGACCTTAAAATGGGACAGGACATTACAAAATAATTAAACGTGTGAGCCAAAGGGCCTCTGCTAGCGCGACATGTGGGTGACCCCTCAAATGGTCTTAATGACGCCTCACTTGAAAAAATTAACTGGAACGCTGCAGTTCTTTGTGTAACGCGTAGCACAGGCAACCCAGTGTAAGCTTTTTGGAGCTTCTCGTTACAGGGGAAGTTTGAGTGCCTGTTACATGCTGAGAGAAAAACAGGTTTAATTTTGTATTATGGATGATAGTAAACAGGGATCAAACACTGAGTATATAATTAGGGAAACAAAGTGTTCTGACAAAGATAAAGAAGATTAATTACCTTTTGAAAGTGAAGTGTTTCCGTCAAGTACATGGGAAAATAGGACTGACTTAGATTCACTATATTTTGTGTTGCCATGTAAATGAATACAAGCTGAAATAAAAGAAACAAAATATCTTTAATTTGTAACTATTGCTTCGTTTTCATGAAAATGACAGAAGACTGAGAAAGCAGGTGCCTAGACTTCACAACCCTCGGCGAATGCTGGTGCAACATGCATGCGTACGAGCGGGTGAACTAAGGTCAACATTAACAATTACCGGTAAGCTTACTTGTTGACGTACATCCTTGTGAAGCTGTTTGCTAAGAGTATGAGAATTATCTCCTTAAATTTTAACCATAGCAGTTAATTCCTTCCAGCAAATGGAGGTGGAGTTTTTAGAATAATATACATTGTAAAAAAAACATTTCATTCACCTCAGACGGGATAAACTTGAACTTGCAATTATTGATCAGGTCCCAACCGGCTTGGTACCTCGACAGCTGGTAGAGCAAGCGCAACGCAATCGCAATGTCACCAGGGTTTGCATCCCATATTCAAGACAATGCATGTCTGACACTTGCAGACTGCAGACTAACCCTAACTTGCAGTTATTGAAAGCTTAACAGTTTGAAAGGTGGTGCTAATAGCCTTAAAAATTGTTCATCACTGAGCGCTATTTGAAATCAGTGCTTAGTCTGCAGTTCACGCGTACACCTCATTCAAGCCTGGATTTTTTTGGCCTTTCCTTAGTTAGTAATTTGCAATCTGCTTAAGTTGCTCAACTATAATTGCGATGATCTTTCCAACTATCAATGGAGATATTTTTCTACAACAAAACGTTTACATGTATAGTTTCACGTCAAATTCTTTTATAGAATAATTAGGATAGTACGTGCACTCTCATTGGTCAGTAGCTGCAGTCCCCGGGGTTTGCATTAACTGTCTCAAATTCTCCCATTACTCCGGCCCCCTTGTGTTTAGATGAGGCTATGTAAACACAGGAAAGGTCCTCTATTGCTCAATATTGTTACCTTGTAAAAGTCTGGTTTTTTTAACCACTCTCTCCAAGTCATTTTGTGTTGATCATTTTGTTCATGTGTTGCTTTTCTTTGAAGTTCAATATCAAGTGCTTGTTTTTCGAAATCCTTACAGCCTTGAGAATCTGCAGATGGAGGTTTTAACTTGCCTTTGTCATGTTCTACAATCAATCAAACTCAATTAAATCCATCAGTTTAAAGAGAGGTCGATGGGGAACTGACAGAGACTAAAGGGAGTTTAAGCAAAGCCATCGGCAACGATATGTCAACAAAAGCGTCATTCCAAACTATAAATTAGTGCTATTGCAAGTATTTTGCAATTATTCCATCTTGTTCACATATTGTACAATACAGGCGAACTAGCCTGTAACTGCATGCATTGGATGGATAATCTGAATGGTTTTAAAATGAAAATAGAAAATGAATGGTTCATTGTATGTTCACATATTTGTTTTAAAAACTTAAATTTTGGTGATTTCACATTGTTGTTTTCTGGAGTGTGGCAAAAAAAGGCATTTAAATATTATTCTGACTTACTTTGTGTAATAGTTGTCACCATAGCTGTAATCTTTGCTTAAAGTTACTGATGCCTAATGCAGCTGTACGTATTGGCCAGCCTCCCCCAACGCGTTGCTCAGTCCCTCACAAGTGACATATACACTGTATATGTTTACTGTAGGTCTCTTGAGACACACCTACCAATGGTGTATTATGTACAAGTGCAGGAGGACAAACAAAAGGAGCTTATTATAATGAAAAATCTTATGTTTTCGTCTACCAACAAAACTGGTAGCGAATATAACATCACATGAAAACCACCTTGTATTAATTATATGACTCCTTCCATATTTTCTTGTACAGGGGCTTATTTCATCTTGATCAGTTGATCGATTCACGCTTAACTGATCAAAGTTTATATGCTAGACTAACATGAAAATAAACTCTAACTCACACAAAATTCCCTAAAACTCTACTGACCTCCAGGGTGATCAGCTTCCTCAACACCCCAATGGAAAATAAACGTAAAAAAGGATCCTGTCAACAATATGATGATGGACTGATACTGAAATAACAAAAATAGATAAAATATCAGTTTGCTGATGAAACAAAACTGAAATCCATGATGCATGTGCATGAATGGAAAGGAGCAAAAATGCCTGTTACATGTAGATATAATCATGGTGACTACGTGTTTCAAACCATGTTTTACAATAACAAACAGGAAACAGCAATTAAGCTGCTTCTTGTCAATCGAAAAAGAATGATGGAAACATTTCACCTTCCCTCTTTTAAGCTCAAATAGAGCAATTCAAATTGAATTTTGGCAAACAGCACGTCACCTCAACTGATCTTAATGGGGCTGGATAATCTGTAAGCCAGCTCCCACTTCAAATTATTAACGCACCCATTTTAAAACAGTTAGCTTTTAATAACTGTGTGACTCGCATATGGACTCACATCGCTCGCCATGTTGGCTCGCAGCCATAGCTTGCATGACTCGTAGTCATGGCTGGCATGGCTCGCAGCCACTGCTCGCATGATTTGCATGGCTCGCTGGCTCGCACATTGTCCTAGCTCAATCTTAATTGTCCATATTGCCACAGATCTGATTGGGTGTCTCTTATGTATATTTGGTAAAAGATTATTACCCGTAATTACGTCTGTGTATGCTTACTGTAAATTGCTTCTGAGCTGACTCATCTATAGATTCTTCACTGTTTTGTCCTAAAAGAATCCAAGTTACTAGAAAGATGAAAACTCCACAACCTAATTTAAGTGCAGATCTGGAATATAAAATCAAATCAAAAATTATGAATTATCTTTACCACAGTAAGTAATGGGTACTAAATCTGCTTAAATTTTTGTCACAGATAATATTGCTACCTTGATCTGTCAGCTAATATTTGTGAGGTAGCTGAAATAGGAAAGTATATATAATTGCAGTTTAGTCTGATAATAATGTTATATCTGAATATTTAACCCACTGATGAGTAAAATCGTCTGCTTGGTTTAGGCTGGTTTGGGTGTCAAAGGGTTAAAACAAAACTGGATGTTCTTGAGGTAAAGACAGATAGAATTTTGGGCTGATCAGCTACTGGAAAATTGGCGAGTATAGTAACTATTGAAATGGAAAATTGATTCTTTTAGTGGCCAAGAAAAAAGTTTGTGAACAGTGCTTATTTATATCTTAATTATAGCTGCTTCTTTGATATATCTAGTACCTGAGCGGGCTGGACAATCGGTGAGCCAGTGAGTCATGCAAGCCATGCTAATTTTGCACCCATTTCAAATAGCGTTCAACTTGATAAACTCTTATTAAGTCTAAGCACCCATTTTAAAACGGTTAGCTTTCAATAACTGTGTGATTTGCATGTTGACTCACCATCTTGGCTCGCATAACTGGCAATCATGGCTCGACACACCATGGCTTGCATGCCTCGCTGGCTGCTCACACATTGTCCAAACTCGTACCTTACATCCGCCGCCGTAGCTATGAATTTATGCAATGCTCAAGGTGCTTAGTAGTGGATGAGTGAAAAATAAATCATTTGAAGTGGCGGGAGGGTATACAGGAGGGAGGAGAGAAAAAAGCAGGAAGCTGGAGTTCTAAGGGGTGGGAAGTTGGATAGAAATGCACAGCGCTACTTGTCGTCATTATTAACGAGTTAGATTATACTTTATATAATTAAGAAACAAGAACTCAAAGTGATATTTGACTTCACAGTGATTAAAAGCAGCATTAGCGTCTCCTGAGCAATCAAGCAAAACAACAAATTTGTGCTTGGGCTGAAAAACAGGCTTACTTCTAGTGAAATTGTAAATTAAGCCTTTCACAGTTGTTACGTCATGCATTAGGTCATGAAATGTCAAGTGGCTGTTGCATAACTGCTGAAAGACGAGCAAAGCAACAAAGGATACACTTAATTAAGAATTACGTAGCTAAATGACCAATATCCAGAGATTCCAACCCAGTCAACTGAGAAAAAGGGAGGTTTTAGGAGCGGCATAGCCACGCCCGCAAGTGCCGCAGGCACAACTCTGTAGGTGGGTCCGGGAGCATGCTCCCCTAGAGAAAGTTTTTAAGATATAAGCCTCTAAAATGCCATATTTCCTGCATTTTGCGATCACATTCCATGGCAAATCGTGGAGTTTTTAACAGGCAGTGAAAGCTAAGCCCCTAATTGGTCCCAAGAATAAACGCAAATGCCCAAAGTCAAGGCAATCCAGTGCGTTATCACGCCCAAAATTACCACAGGCTCATCATTGCTACAATGCCAAAAGGGTAAAAATGGCTGAGAAACCACAGAAAAATGGCTAGTACTTAAACACGGAATGCCGGAATGATGGAATGCTGGAACGCCGGAATACTTAAACACGGAACGCCGGAATACTTAAACACGGAACGCCGGAATGAGACAACCACATTTACATTGCTAACTATCTTTTCACCATTAGAAATGATTCGTATAAAAATCTGGAATTTTTGAGGATGAAGGAGAAAGGAAAACACACAATGTCCAAGGATTGACAGGCAACCGAATGCAAAGTCACTAGAATAGACTCAACCGAGGATATTGAAAGTTTACTGAGCTCAAGGTATTAAAAATAGCACGTTGTCTACTTGTGATTAGATCATATCGCAAAATGAATCTTACCTCTTTTTCTCCGGACTTTGACTGGGGCTAAGAAGGCAGAAGTAAGAGGCGATTAATCAAAGCAAACATAGTTATCTTCCCGGAGTAAAGAGACTGAATGGCATACAGGAACAACATTATCAACGATGACAACTGTTTTACCTTGGCAGCTCCATGGTTGTCCAGTAATAAATAAATTATCATAATTATTGAAAAGGCGGGAATATTATCATAAATTTCCAAATGGTGGGAAAATATTAAAGTTTGTTCTTGTTGGTCCCAAGGGGGTACAACGAAGCAGTATTTGTGTCAACAGAAACAAATTAATTCCATTATTCTGCCTATTTATTTCAACTGCAAACATAATTAACACCAGCAATTTTTCAATACCATGACAATGACTTTCTTATGTTGCGTTGAACGTGCCATAAGATTTTCCTGGAAGAAATAAACACGAGGTCTACAAAAAAACTTGTCAAAAAATTGGTTTTCAATCTGTAAGGGTAGACATGCCATTCGTCTGAATACCGTCACAATTTTTACTGGGTTTTATTTAGGGCTACCAGGAGCTCGTGTCCGGGGGATTCGTATCGCTTGCTGCGTTCTCAGTTATAGAGTATTAGGGAGCTTAAGCACGCGCGATTGTGAGACGCGGATGGCAACCGGAAGAGGACATTTCTCGTACCAGGACAGTGGTGTCTCCCAGATTTTTATACGAATCATTTCTAATGGAGAAAAGATAGTTAGCAATGTAAATGTGGTTGTCTCATTCCGGCGTTCCGTGTTTACGTATTCCGGCATTCCGTTTTTAAGTATTCCGGCGTTCCGGGTTTAAGTATTCCGGCGTTCCGGGTTTAAGTATTCCGGCTTTCCGTGTTTAAGTATTCCAGCGTTCCGGGTTTAAGTATTCTGGCGTTCCGGCGTTCTGGCATTCCATCATTCCGGCATTCCATCATTCCGGCATTCCGTGTTTAAGTACTAGCCCAGAAAAATGGCAAAGAATCCTGCTAAAAAGACTGGTTAAACAAAGAAAAGCATTATGATCTTTCTTTGGTCAGGAATTGTTTCAAAAACTGGGACTATAAATATTAAGAGAAAACGGGAGGCTGGAAACCCTCGCCGAAAACTAGGGGGTTTCCGGCTAAAAAGGGAGGGTTGGAATCTCTGAATATCTGTTTTGAGTTTCTTAATTTATAGGGGATGGGAGCATGAATGAAAGGGGTGGCAGTGCGGAGGCGGGATAAAGGTACAGCTAGGACAAAAAAAAGCAGGAAGGTCCCCGTATTCCCACATTTAAATGCATGGTTTTTATAAGAGGGTTATATATATTGCAATTTATGCAAGTGGGCCTATTGCAGTCACTCTAAATACTCTGGCATTAGACAGAGTAAAATACTAAGTCTGGCCGGTTTCAGCCGGTTTGGACGTCAAAGGGTTAAGTAACATTAAAGTAACTAAAAATGTCATTCAGTATAAGCAGGGTCATGTATATACAACTCTCTTCATCAAACAAGTGTTCAGATATACAATATTTTAAAGTCCCATCTTCAACCAACAGGCACAAGAACCAATCAATGAGTGAAGTAATGCAAAAGCAAAGCAATTCGCTTATTTAACTTTCAACACTCAATTGAAAACCGCTCTAATAAATATCATTTGGTGCTTTGCCTGGTCAAAATCAATTTGTGTCTTGAAATTTTATATGACTTGTTTTCTTAGTTTTGAATAAAAAAGTAGCCCTTTCTGGGTCACTGACATCTGCACAATGACCTCACCCTCACCAATTCCTTCCCCCTCTTAAAGGACTACTAGAAATACATACATACATACTTAATTGACCGCTCCCCATAGGGGCTTTTCAGGGCCAATGAGACAATCAATGAAACAACAGAACACAACAACAACAACTGTTAAGAATCCCAACTGGCCGGAGGCAAACCAGTCGGCTATTTACAAGTGCAGCTGGGAAGTTGAACCAGGGACTACCAGGAACAAATTCAGAGAGTGGTCAGAGCCGGTCTTGAACCCGGGATCTCCCTATCTCAAGGCAAGCGCCCTAACCACTGGGCCACACTGCCTCCGCTACTACTACCATTTCTGATCACTGCAGGGCATTGTTTTTTCCTTTTTCATTTCTTAGAGATAGAAAAAAACAAGGGGCCATTTACAAGTTTGTTATTAATTCTTGGTTTGCATGTCAAAAGTATATACAAGATGCTTATCTAGTGTGTAGTATATGGAAACAGGATGTTAAAGCATTCCATATAATTCTTTCCATGCCTTGGCCTGTGTCTCACTCAATGAATGATGTTCAGCAAAAGAATTAAAACCCTTAACTATCAAATAATAATTTTATCCTTTACAACAGGAATGAATTTAGTGAGCAATACTATATTGTTTTTTGTCTTGAAATATTAAAAAGGTTGTCCTTATGGTATTTAAACCTCTGACTTCAAATATCAAAATGAAAAAAATTGAGTATTTTCATAGCCGATCACATGCAGTTCAGTGCAGGTGGGGGTAATCAGGGTATCTGGCTTAGAATATTGGGTTTTCAACAGTCAAAAAATTGTGGAGAATCATGCTAAGGATACTGTGATAAAAATCTCTAGATTTCTCCTGATATCACATTTGATGTAAGGGCATATAATTTATGTGAAAAGGTGTTAGACTGGGAAATACACATAAGAAAACAACAATTTTACAATTTTTGATCTCACACTAGGAAACCAACCAGGTTATGGGAAAGATTACAAAATTCCAGCACTATAATTAATTCCTTCTCCACATGCAGGGGCAATGTGGATGCCCAAACTTGTGGATACCGCATCTAGATCCAACAAGCTAAAAGAGCAAGTACAAAATCGTTATAGACCACCCAGTTGAGTAGACGGGTTCGACACATACAACTTCCGGTCAAAAGGCCTTTTACAACCGAAAGATATCAAGGAAAGATGTCAACCTTTCGGGGTTAAAAAAAAGGGCATCTAGCAAAAGATGTTAAGCTGAAAAGCTTGATACATCCGTCAACCTATGTTTTGATACCGCATTTTTAGGTCAGCAAACTTTTGGCAGATTTTCAAACCGGAAATTGATCAGCCGCTGGAGCTTGCGCAACATACATCTGCCTGCATTCCAACGTGAACGCTTCACTGAAGCCAGGCACCAACAAAATTGAGTTATTCTATTACTTTTCTTAGAGCATGCGAGACGACATTTTAATTTCCGACATTTCCATGACCGGAGATAAATATTTATATACCAGGGTCGAGCAGAGATATATTTTGATTTGTCACTTCAATTGCTGCAATTGTTGTCCAAGGTTCGTCATTTTAAAATAATGAACGCTTTTCGCAAAAAAAAAAAAAAAAGAAAAAAAAAAGATCATACGTTTGCTTACGTGTGAAGATGCGCGTGTACGTAATTCTACTCTTTTCGCTCATGTGAAGTCACAAGACCTTGAAGTCAACAGAGTCTGATTTTTTTAACGCTGCTTGTTTTCCGGTTTGTTCAACTCGAAGGAAAACCCAGCTTACTAAAAATAAATAATGCAATACAAGAACTTTTTTTCGCCGAACTGGCCGAATAACAAGACATTAAATAAAGAGTTTGAGTCGATTATGAGATTAAACTTCAACGGAAGGCGGGATGAATCTTCTCCTCTCGTGACGCCGAGGATGAATCTTAAGCTTACATCAAATCTCTTTTATTGCTTACGGAAAAATATTAACGTACCTTATTGCGCTCAACTCCACAGCATCTTTCGAGCGTAAGGCAACGTGCGGGATTAACGACAAATGACTGATTTCAACCATGGGCCAACCGACGCTAAATAAGGCCGCAAAAACGCAATAATAAGCAACCGGCACCCAGTCCGGACTTTCATCATTGCAAACAATACAAGGACTGAAAACAAACGGCCAGATCAATGCTATTCCAGCTGATCCAAGGAGATGCCAGATCTTTCTATTTCCGTATTTCTTGGTAATTCTTTCAGAGAGTGACTTGTCGCAACCATAGCCTATAAACGGCGTAGAAATTGCATCGGCGATTTGGGAAGAAAGAAATATGTATCCAGTACCTGTTGCCGAGATTTTAACTATTTTGTTGAAGAAGATAATAAGGTAAGTAAACCAAGCCTGAATGCAGAGGTCGTTAAATACATGACCGACACCATAACATAACTTTTGTTTCAATGAAGTTTTCTCGGCTTTGTGAACTGACGGACCATTCGTTTTACTTCTTCCGCAAATCCAGACCATCCTGAGCTTCGCTTGAATTGTTTCTGTCGTCGACGTGAGCTCAACTTTCAACTCAGGACACAGCTAAAAAGGCTTTATAAGCATTGACGAAAGGGTTTTCATGGGGCGCGATGAGGCGCAAGGAAAGCCCTGTAGCTTTGCTATATTTGGAAGCAGTCATCACGTACTATTGTTTTTTTTGACGTATGATTGACAGTTGTATAGCAGCGACGGGCCGCAAGGAGAAAAAAATATTGGAAGTTGCAAGGACCATGGCCTTATCGACGGACTCATCGTCTCGATCTTTGGCTTTTGTTGCCTTTTCAAAAAGCAACGAACCTTTTTGGAGAATAACGGCAAACATTTATTTCTTTTCGAATAAGGCAGCCGGCGAAGTGTAAAAACACCCAGCCTCGCCTCGACCGTTCTCTTACATTTTTGTCTATTTCTTCTAATATATTGATACGTTTATCTGTATGCGTGAATATAAGGTTCTTTTTAAATAGTTGCTTCGATTTGAGGCCTCTTTAAAATTGTATCATCGCAAATTGGAGGTTTTTATAGCGACCGGGCCAATAAAATCTGTTGTTGCAAAACTGATATAAAGATTGGCCTCAATTTTCATTAATATTCGTGATTGACTTCACCTTGACTAAAATATCATACCAAAGAACAAATATGACATAGCTTCTGAAGCTCACGTGAGCTTGTTTTGTGATCGAAAGTCCTTACTCATGGTGGTGTGATTTTATAAACATATGTCAAGGTCAAAGTTGATTTTGAAAGTAACGATTAGGAAATGGAACAAAGGCACAATAATCAAATATAACGTGCATTGAATCACTTTCCTCACCTTCAATAATTTACATTCGAGGAAAACTCGAAAAAAAAAAAGATCGGATTAACACCATCGCAAGCGCCGTTATGTAATGTTCACGTGAATGGGGAATGCTATTTTGAAGACTTCATTTGCATTTTGACATTCCTTAGCGATATTGCTTCAAAAAATTAACTTTTTGAAATGCATTCTCTTGTTTTTTAATATTGATAAATTTCGATATATTGAAATTCACATTACAACAAGGAATCTGAATCAAGACCTTCGTGCAAGACTTTTCGCCACAGGTGAAACAGTTCCACAATTTGAGGAGTAAAGGGTCCATATGGGAAACCCCCCAAAATTGGTTACACTACATCTCATGTCTACTTGTCTGTATGTGGTGATTTGGGCTGCTATTCACTCCCTTCATGTTGAAAGGGCATCGCAACAGCCAGCTCAAATTATCACGATGGCCGAATGATACTGTTTTATCGTAAGAAATTTTTAAGTCGGTTGATTTTATTTCTTTTTTTCCAAGGAGGTATGCCAGTCCATTGGGCTACATATTCGTTCATCTATAAGGCTTTATAAAATTATTTTCCCTTGATTTCTTAATGCATCATTGATTACTCCACTACAATGCCGAAGATAAAAATTGGGGTGTCGAAAAACAAGGGATGACAGATGTGCCAATGAAATGGAAACCATGTTTCACAACTTCGCCAAACCTTTGCCGTCATCAGGTCTTTTAACAACAAGGAAAATGATACAAATTCATGTTATTAGGGTCGGGTCGCATTAGCACAAGTTTGTATTTCTCCAAAAATTTTGGCGATATTTTTTGAAAACCGTCCCAAATTTTTGAACGGGTCGCATTAAACGAAATTATCATTTCCCAAAACGCCAGTGATTGACGCATACATCAATCATATAAACCGCCTCATCATCAAGGAGAGCTCGTTTTTCCCTTTTCACTCGGCACTGGAAAGATTACAACATTGCTCGGCTCTGCGATCGCTAAATAGACGAAACAGGGAAACCAGTTTAGGGCTCCAGGGCTCCGGGCCTAAAAAAGCGGGGCTCCAAGGCCAAAAAATCGGGGCTCCGGGGCTCCATAGCAGCTACTTTAAGGCTCCGGGCTCCACTGTTGACTAGTAGACTGTACTCTAAACACCGGAGAAATGATCGGGCCCCCCCCCCCCCCCCCCCCCCCCCATCCTTTGGGAGCCTGAATCTTGACACCTGACTCAGCAGTTTTTCTCCTAACTCAGGCTCCGAATTCTCAGGAAAGGATCCCTAGACCGTACATGTATGCTGGATATGGAACATCATCACTGCCGCTCCCATTGTAAAAACTGCAGAGATATCGTGGAAAATCTTTATTTTGCCCTGCTATTACGCGTTTGAAATTGCAATGGTCTATTTCCTACCGAAGTTAAGATCTACTGTACACGAATAGTTTGAATGACAACTCGATGCTTAAACGAACAAAATTGTTTCCGTAGCCTCAGCTTCTTCGAAGATTGGCGGCATTTTGGCAATCCGCAACAAATTGGAAAGCTTTACGAACGTGGGGTCGTACTTACAGCTGTACTTATTTCTCATCTTGTAGTGACAGATTGATAACTTGTATCAACAAACTTCGCTTATTTTTTTAATGAGCTCGATAATTTTGTTCTATATCTTAGGCTCAAATTAAATGTGTTCTGAGCAGTTCTCAACTGAT
>NC_090872.1:3318659-3326159 GCF_036669935.1 Montipora foliosa | reverse complement strand
ACTGCATTGCTAACTCACAAAGAACTGAATGAAAAGATATGGAAAAACAGAGCAGAACATATAAAAGGCTCGTTTTTAAACGGAAACGTATTATTGAGGCCGATGACACCTGGCGATCAGAGCATAATCACTAGAAAGTCTAAACAATAAGGAAATAAATGTCATACCCCTCAGGACTGTCAGGATAAAATGTCTGGATTATTAAAACCACCACACCAACAAATCCTTTGTCTAAGAAACCCATGAATGAATACACAAAGCCTCCAGAAGCCTGAAACGAAACGAACAACGAAGAAATGAACAATCAACTCGTGTTTTATCATAGTTAATCGAGGGACTGGTTGTAAAACCTTAGAACTTTCAAAAGCGAGAACAATGTTGTTGCAATCGATGTTGAATTTACCGTGACCCTGCACAATCTGTTGTTTTCGCTTCGCACGGGTTCGCAAATTAGTTGCACATAATTTAATCAAAGGATTTGATTGGTTATCTTCTCGAAAACAGGCGTGTTTTGTGCAGGGTCAAGGCCAAGAATACGGACAAAAACATGAAACAAGGGAACTTGTCCTGTTTCATAACCATCTCCATGCATTAAATATGGTTTTATGAAGAAAATATTTGAACGTGGTACGAGCTCAAACATAACTTTTGAAATATTTGGGAAATTAGCACATTATTTCGACAGTTTGGGCCCTTCTCAATATTATTCACTCAATGAATCTCCTGTATCGGGTAGACAAATATGAAAACAACCATCACCGATGATCATCCATGTACCGAGCTTATTGGGAGCTTTTTGCTGGGACGACTATAACTTTTACGGCAACGGTTCGAAACCTTAGCTTGAATAAGTGAAAAAAGGGGTTAATACGATATGCATTTGGTACATCTCACATTTGGTGTTTCTCATCCTCTGCAAAAAAGTGAAAATGCTAAATTTAAGGTTTGGCGACAACAGAAAACAACAGCCAATAGTTAATTTTCTTTGTTTATTCACTCGTTACTGACTTCACTAACACTACTATTGCAAAGAGATCGATAGATTGCGAAAATGTTCTTTTATCGGTCTTCGCTGCTAAATCTCCCAAATAGAGTTCTAGCTCAGGTCGGGAATACAAAGGTCCTATTGATGGTTTTCAAGTGACGTTATCGCCGCCATGTTGGTGGACGAAAACAAAAGATCTCTCATTAGCAGCAATGTTATCCGTGTCCCTAAAGATTGGTTGCAAACCGTCTATTAATCCTGGTTTTCACTAGGGACGCAAGTGCTAGCACAAGCGCAAACATAAGTAGCTTATGCTAATAAGTGAAAACGAACGTCGACAAAAGCATCATAATCAACAGCGGCCTCCGCCATTTTGTTGAATGCTCAGACGCGGAGAATCTGGAACGAGTGCTTTAATTGGACAGGCAAGGCCAGACGTACAGCAAAATTCCTTGGGCTTATGCTGTGTTTCGTTTTTACACAGCGCAAGCGAACGCAAGCGTAAGCGCAATCAGAAGGAAAAGGTAAAATTTTGATTCTTGTGCTTAAGCTTGGGTAGCCTGCGTAGCAAGTGTGTTGCTCAGTGTTGGACAGAAACAACACGATCTCTTCCTCAAATGAAGGATTATCCTTCATTGTCATTTTGCCTTAAATGAAGTATTATCCTCCATTTTGACCACTCTGTCCCAGGACTTGTGGTAGCAAATAAAAAGAAAAAAGTAAAAGCAGCCCCTGGACAGGATTTGAACCCGGAGCACCAACTTCGAAGGAACTGTTTTTATCCACTTAACCACTAAAGATCAACTGACTAGAAAATGTGCCGATTATTTACCAAAACTAATTAGTATATATGTAAAATCATTGCTGAATAATGGTTAAGTCTAAAGCTTGATTTTAAAATGGTTAGCTTTCTCTTGAAGTTTGGTAACCGACATTTTTCACTGTGTAAGCTTGCTTCTTAGCGGGTGTTGTTACACATTTACAGCGGCACTTTTGGAAGAAAAAATTAT
Source organism: Montipora foliosa (assembly GCF_036669935.1). Taxonomy (NCBI): domain Eukaryota; kingdom Metazoa; phylum Cnidaria; class Anthozoa; order Scleractinia; family Acroporidae; genus Montipora; species Montipora foliosa. The sequence continues at coordinate 3,324,164 of NC_090872.1, read as the reverse complement.
TGACATTAATTAAAAATGACATCCTCGCAGTTAGTGATGTGGTAGTCTAGTGGTTAAGTGAAGTGGTTATTAATTACACGTTCCCAGGTTCGAGTCCTGCGAGTCCAGTCTGCTTTTAAAAGAAATATGTTCATTTCCCATGATCCCTATCAAGCTTTCAGTGTCCAAAATGAACGATAATACTTCATTTGGAAGAAAGTGACAATGAAGAACAATACTTCAATTGAGAATGAGACTTGGTTGAAACTTTGTGTAAGAGACTGAGTCTCTCTCCCCAACTTTCGCGCGGTCAGTTTGCGGAAAATCATTTCGAAGCTCTTCTGTCCAACAGCAACACACTTGCTACGCAGGCTAATGCTTGCGTCAAGCCCGTTTTCACGGTGAAATAAGCGCTCTTATGCTTTGCGCTTGTGCTTGCGTTGCCAGTGAAAACCAGGCTTTAGTTGTTGTCGTCGCTCGCCGTATTAAGACCTGGATTAAAGAACTTAAATCTCCGTGCAAAGGGACGCCAACATTGTTGGGAGTTGCGTCCGTTTTGCACGGGGCTTTGGAAAGAATAACGACGACGACTTCTTTCTTGTCACTGAAAGAACTTTGCGATTGTTTGTGATATCAATTGTCTGGCAACTATCAGGGAATTGAACTGGTATGAAAAACGTGAACACTTAACGAAAAAATTGAAAATTACTCGTCGGATTTTCGCGTTCCCCATACAGCAATAAATTTGGTTATTTCACATTGGTTACGGTCGCAAAATTAGGGAGTTTAACACTAGTGTTAAATCAAGCGCTATTGTTCAGTGTTCCCCTAGGGATTCAAAACACCACTGAGTTGACTCTGGAGAACTGTCAACACTAGTGTTACACTGTGTTTTTTTTTTTTCAAGTGTGACTGCAATCATTGTTGTTTTGCTGAATGCGCCAAAGATATCTTTCAGAATGCGCGTCGCACGTGCAGTAAGCTTATTTGTTCAACTATCAACCAATAATAATATTTTTTGTTGCGTTGATGTTGCTGTAGCCGTCAGCGTTGCTTAATTATTAGGGAGCTTAAGAACGCGGGTTTTTTAGACGCGGACGACAACCGGAAGTGAGCTATTTTCCCTTTTAACTTGTTTTCACATAACCACAGTCAAATTGCTAAGTATCTTTTCGCCAGCGGCGCTTTTTTTAATTATATATTTTTTGGTCTAAAGAATGCCCAGGAACGCACAGTCGAGCGCTTTTTGCGTTGGTCGAGGAATTGTGAGCCGGACCTTTCAAACAGCTCATTTTCAAATTGCAGTTTGCCTCGGTTTCAAAGAGAGTATTGGTTTGACAAATGAAACAAAAATGAGTAATACATTTTCTTGCGAATATAAAACAATTTCATCGCAAGGTTGTAGCTTTGAAATAGAGGCAAACAGCAACTCGGAAATGGGTTATTGTCTTACCTTGTCGAGTCCAATCATATCAGCTGTCATGGAGAGTACCGTCACGAGCATGACCGAGTTGCCGCTGCCCATGACGAATGCTGCAGCATATACAGCATCACGAGCTGAAATGGTCTGAACATAGAACCACGCACATGCGCAAATGACGACTGCGCTTGCAATGCAGAAAGTCCACTGAAAGAGAGAAACAGAAGAATGTAAATTTGCTCAGATGAGCTCATTCATGGAAAACTGACTGAAGCAGAATACTGCTATTCTGTCATTGATTTAATTTCATGTTAATTGGTTTCAAAGATGAAGGAGAGTCAAAAACGAGAGTTAAGACATTAGCATTTTTGCTATTTTAAATTCGAGGTGAAATAAAGGTTATTGTATTGTATTGTATTTTATTATATGACTAGCTCCGTGAGCGGGCAAGATGAACCAAATCGCGCGCTCTGATTGGCTACCCGAGCGGGCAAGATGGAGCGATACTGCCCGCTCGGGATTTCTCGCTTGGTCCCGCAAGATCAAAGATCATTTTTTGGTGTTTTAAGTCATATAATAAATCCTTTATAGACCAAGATTGTTCGGTCAAGATGACTGGATATTGGCCTCGTTCTTTTTTTGCGTGTTTATGGACCTCGACTTCGTCTCGGTCCATAAACACGCAAAAAAAGAACTTGGCCAATATCCAGTCATCTTGACCTCACGCTTGGTCAATAACCCATACGTATTGTATTGTATTGTATTGTATGGCGTTTTTCAAGGACGCCACGTCAACAAAAGCGTGAGTCATTAACAGTGAGCTTTAAGTTATGGTCAGTTAACATAAGAGGGAGCGCCATCCAAGATCATGGACGGGAATTTAATTACGTCGAGCTTCCGCACGGGACAGAGGTCTTTTTTGCTATTACCCACCAATCAAACAAACACAAAGGAAGATATCGAAGAGCTTACCTTGGTTCCCAATCTCTTACTGATATTCTTAACCATAACACTTGAAAACGCTCCACTGACAAGGATCACCAAGGGAAAATATGCAATGGCTTCCTGTCAAAGTAATTAATAGGAATACACATTTCAAGAATACGCTGAGTCAGGAAGTTATGCAACCTCAACCTCCTTCCCAGGGTCTCTCTTCTCTGCCTCAGGAGGCACAGAAAAGAGACCCTGGGGCCGAGGTTGGAGCTCATGAAAGGGTACCTTGGCCTAAGAGTCAACTCTTTCCGGATTAGATTTATTTGTAGAACGCCTTCCTTGGGAGATTTAGCACGTCCACTGTTGTAAAAGCCAATCAAAACAAAGCCATCTCAGCATCAAGGGAAAAATGATAATTTTCGGGGGAAAAAGCTGTTTCTTAAAATACATTTACTCGGGAAAAGGTTGACTCAAGGAATTAGTGGAGATAGAGGGTCTCCTTGATCAGCTCCTGTCTGAGTTGACTGAGAAAAATAAATTCGGAATTTTTTCTCATTTTAAATGATTCAAGTTTGAAAATATTCGAACCCGCGTCGTTATGTTTTACTTACTTTCTGAAAATGAAGAGCGTCTGTCAAATAGAATGGAAAGTAAGACTGTGAAACATTTACAGTGATGCGAGTACACGTGTAGACCACGCCCATCTGAAGTAAAGAGGAAAAAGAAACGTGAAAAATGAAAAACAAGATGGACACAAATTTGCTTTTCATTAACTTCCTCTCACCGCGTAAAATTTTGGATCTTTGAACCACTGTCGCCATGTTTTGGGACTTTGTTCCACCAATTCTCTCCCCACTGTTTCGATACACAACGAATCTTGTTCATAGGATTGCTCTGCGTCTGATGGCTCTGAAGAAAGGAAGCTATTAGACCATTTTCGAATTCTCACGGCTGGACTGGATCTAGCATGAAATGGAGGCTAATGCGGGCAAATCTTTCCAAATGCAAATTAATTTGCCCGCATTAGCCTCCATTTCATGCTAGATCCAGTCCAACCGTTAGAATACGAAACTGGCCTAGTCAAATTTATTTGGAAACCCAAGCAATTATGCGACAAAAAATGAGCTACTTATATTCGGTCAGCGTCACCACTAGAACGACCAAAGAACTCCTTTGGAGCTTCAGGTTATAATGCTCGTGGTATATATGTGATCTCACCTGAAGCGACTCTATCTTCGTCTGTTGTTGAAGATACAGGCTCAACTGTTCCCCAGTGGAATAAAAACGAAAAGAAAAATCCTGTACCAACAACGATTATGCTCAAATGCTGAAGAAATAATGAATAACGACACCATTATAGTCGGGTTGAATGAAAGGCAAACAATTACAACAAAAATCCTGAACTACCGTTCATTCGAATTGTTCTCAGAAACTATTTGTAATATGTGTGGCTATCCGTGATATAATGCAATACAAATACGTACTGAATTGACCGATCCCCACAGGGGCTTTTCAGGGCCAATGAAACACAATCAACGAAACAACAGAACCGTCGTCATCAACAACAGCTGTTAAGAATCCCAACTAGCCGGAGGCAAACCAGTCGGCTATTTACAAGTGCAGCTGGGAAGTTGAACAAGGGACCACCAGGAAAACATTCAACGAGTGGTTAGAACAAGTCTTGAACCCGGGAAATCCGTGGATCTCAAGGCAAGCGTCCTAACCGCTGGGCTGCCCTGACTCCCATAAGCAGTGCTTGGTAATCTTTTCAGTAGAAGATCAGTCTATTTTAAGTTTGAATCTGGAAGGCTATTCATCATGGACTGAGGCCCAGAGGCTTTATAAGCCCGTTTTAGCTTCGTCAGTTCGAAGTCGCAACACCGAAGGAAAGGAGAAGAGTCGGTCCTCGAATTAGCCGGGAGTTCGAAATAAACGGTTCAGGATTAAATACTATACACTGAAAGAAGAGTGGTAACTTTACCTGCAAATCTAAAAGTGTAGAGAGGGATTCTATATCTACAGTGTTTCCCGCCACTGAGACTGAAATCTATGTTTGAGAACGCTTTGTAATTGTGGTTTATTTACCGCCGACTGGGAGATTGTGGAATTCGAATTGTGCCAATGGACAAAGACCATTGTCACAGTGTGCTGTAAAAGCGGTATGAAGATAGTCGATCACTTTTTCATTAAACCAGTAAACTCCGAGGTAAAAGGGTAGAATAAGCGCATAGGAAAACAAAGACTAGTTGAATAAGCGGGGGATTCGAAGTACCCGAGTTAGAAATACATGTAACGGTATTTAACCGTACTTATGACATCATTCAAATGAAAGCTCTTGTGCGGTAAGAGGTTCTGTTTCTTTTCTTTTAATACTATGCAAGGTAGAGAACAATTCTAAAAGAACTTGAAATAATATGGCCATTCAAATCAAGGCCCATCACGTATTGAATGCACAACACTTGAGTTGGAGTCAAAGTCCTTTACACGGGTTTCAAACGTACCGTGAATTCTCGTTTCAAGTTTGGACTGATTCCTTCCTCGCTTTCTTGTCCAAGCAAAACCCATGTGACTACATAAATAAATATACCACACACAAATGTCAGCCCTGACCTGAAAAGCGAACAAAACTTCCTTCAACCACAACATACTATCGGTCGAAACAGAGTATCATGCTTGTACAAGAACAAATTATACAAAAGTACATTTTCAAACACATAAATGGGGTTATCAACTGGGTTGATATGGTAAATTGACCACCGTAAAGAACAATGTTTACTCGAACATATTTGTTTTTTACATGTTTTTTGTACTTTGGCCGACCCCGTCACGTAGATTCTCATTATCTACTCGATTACTTTGATTGTTTACGTAACGTTAAAATCTTTCATTAACCACTTATTTGTACACAAAATGAATGTGGATGTGTCATAAAATAGCTATAACTTTCCTCAAGGGTTTTTCCAACCTTTTTTGACCTTGTCACCGTGATCCCATTTGTTTCTTGAAAATAGACTTGAAAGACTCTATCAAGTAGCTTATGTTGTAACCACGGGGCTCGCCTTATAGTGCAAAGAAACAATAACTACACTGACGACGAATGACGACATCGTGGCTTATTACATTTTAACTCATTAAAAGCTCACCTCACGGCGTTTAACTCCACTATTTCGCCA
>NC_090872.1:3306159-3311159 GCF_036669935.1 Montipora foliosa | reverse complement strand
ACTCCTTAATTTTCACCAAGAGACGTCCTTGACTTGGAAAGAGTGGCAAGAACTCACCTTTCCTCTTTGCATAAAGCACCTTCAGCTGTTTCTCCAGAGCCACTCCAGTTAATACAGTTCTCTAGACTGTCATTTTCACGCTGTATCTTTTTCAATTCTGTCTTTTCTGGACTAGGGGTATGTAAAGATCTGGTCATGTTGCTCTCCATTATGCTACTATTTGCACAGTCATGGACAGGTCCTCGAGCTGCTGTGTTTTTCAATGATCCGAGTCTTCTGCTGCCACACTCTACGTTTGTAACTCTAGATGGAGAAACACTTGGTATCTCACTACTTCCATGTTGATTTTGATCTTTGGCAGTTTTGTTCTGATCATCACCTTCACGTTTCTCCAAATGTTTATCCGAGAACACTTCGACTGCAAATTCCTGTGAATCCTTACTAGTCAAGCTGTCACTAGCTTTTGGTTCTGGAAATCTTGATGAAGATGGCTTTCCTTTTGAGACAGCACTTTCATTTTCCCCTGGGGTAACGTGATGATGATGATGATGTCTTTAACAAACAAAAAGATAAAAAATACATATCCTATGTTACATAAACGAGAACTGTGTAATGAATTTACAATAATATACTGTAGCTAAAATTGAATTATGTAATTATAACAGGTTGTGTTCAAAAATGAGTGCTCTCTTCTGTTAAAAAGTTCAGTAAAGTACTCTGTGTAACGGATATCCATTCCAAACAACTGTTTATTGTGAGAAGCAAAAAAGTTCTTAAGTCTGATCTAAAAAAAACCTGTCTTGCTCCTATGGTTGAAGGCATTACTTTGGTTTGAAGATCAGCCTGAAATTTGCGTCACTTGAGCTCTTATTCCCGCTTCACGCATTTGAGGATGTTGCACAAATTCCAGCGATAATATGGAAAATAATTAATTTAAAAGAGACTGTGCACAACTGAAACTGAGATGTTTCACTTGAAAATATTGCCTTTGATGACACTGAAAAAAGGCAAACGCATCTAAAATAATAATAATAATAATAATAATAATAATAATAATAATAATAATAATAATAATCATCATCATCATCATAATGGTACCAATTGTTGTAGGATCATTGAGAAGTGTAACAAAAAACTTGAACAAGTGGCTGGGAAAGTTGAATGTCAAAATTAGTATTTCATTACAACAGAAAACTACGCTACTGGGAACGGCGAGGATTTTGAGAAGGGTGTTGGAGCTCTAGAGTAAGAAGAAAACTGTAAGGGACCTTTGGTCATGGACTATGACCCGCTCCCTTAGGAAACAAACCGGAAAAAAGATCATCCAGTTCACAAAGATGATGATAATGATAATGATAATGATAATGATAATGATATTGATGATAATAATAATAATATTGAAAAAACTATCTCAGGAAACGTGAGGGCTCACATTTATAAAAAAGTATCTCTCGTATACATTGTTGAATTCCAATTTAAGGACGTTCGCGCCAAAATCTTCCTACGGTGAGATTTTCTTCATTTCTCGCCAAGAGTTAGGTCATAAAGTACTTACTCCAAAACTATAAAAAAAATTGGGGGTCACCGACTTTGTTTCGGAGAAAATGGCAGGGGAAAAATGCCTTAATTTCGAGAAATCCGTCATAATAGCGAGATGTAGGCTCATCTGCTCATCCATCGAAATCATAAAAATAAACTGTTGGAGTGAAAGTTTCCATGCATAGGTTTTTAGGAGTGAGATTTTTAGATAATTGTATGCCGCTAGGGATGTGGTAAACAGTAGAGTTCATCCTCGACGATTGTTTTCGTAAGATCTATCCGTTGCAACCACTACCCGAATTCGATAGCACGAGGAAAGAAAATGTTAAAAAAAGTTAACTTTTTACGGTGAGAATTTTTTTATTTCATCATATTTTGTAGATAGTAAGTAAAGTAAGTGATTCATGATTTAAAAAGTAGGGGTCACCGATGATCTGAACGAGTAAAAATCGATGTGATTTTGCAAAGCTCATGGAAAAGTTCGTTTGTCACGCTTTTGCGTGACCTGTCGGGCAAGGACTGGAACCCAAGAGAGGATCGATCGTTGAAGAGATGAAAGGTTTTTACCGAAAAAAAAAACCTTTTTCGAGCATAGCAACGACGTTTTAAGCAGGGGTCATCTTCATTTGATTGGTGTTTTGTATAACATCTCCCCATTGCCGTCATGCTCATCCTCTGGAGTGTGTTTTTTGTGAAATTTAATCGCTGATAGTTTCCACGCAGGTCCGCACTATTCAAGCGGACGAGGACGAAAATACTCCTCAATTTTCACGAAAGTAAAGGAAAAGAACTTTAAAAACATGCATTCACTTTGAACTTAAGTTCGTAGGGTAATAAAAACATTAAAAAGAAATAGCCCCATTAAATTTACGCAACGGTTCGTCCACGACTTTTCCAAACTTTCAGCCATTAGTCTACTCGATCAGCTACCTTTTCCAGAGCTTTTCCATCCTCCCGCTCACTTCTCTTTGAAGTTTCATGATGATTCGGAAATAAATGTGCCATTCTTTTGCCGGCCTGTAATTTTTCCCTCGGCGTTTTTGTCGCCATGTTATTTTAACTGATGCTTGAAAAATTTGTATGAAAGTCAAGTAGACTAGTGCACGACTGATAAAACCTCGCGAATATCAGTCGTGCAGTAGTCTACTTGACTTTCATAAATATTTTAAATCAATTTTGACTGATCACGATCTTCTCTGATCCAATGCTGCGCAAGAGTTACCGTCCACGGTTTTTGCAAAGGTTTTAATACCTCAACTTCACTAAGGCTCAAAGTAATGCGTGACAACGTGACATATTACAGTCGCGTTACATGCGCAGTAACGTTGCGCACAAACAATTAGCGCGAACGTCCTTAAATAGGCGTAGTACATAGTTATGACCACGTGACCTAAAGGATTTACTCCGTGTCATGGGTAATAAAACGTTCAGTGGATGCGAATAATTCAGTTATATTGTCCCACATCTTTCTGTCGCGTTTTTCAATGATTTCATTTATGTTGTACTGCTTACTTGTGTATCTAAACCTGTACGCTCGACGAAAGAAATTGTCAATTTGGCAAAGGTGCTTGGTATCATATGCACACGCCCGCGCCTCATGGGAAAAGTAAAACACTGAAATTATTAGGCTATTGAACGAGTCGCCCACAAGCTTTACTAATCATATATTGAAAGTGCCGTTTATCCCAGTCACAGGGCTTATCTTGAAAAGTTACTCCAAGAAGCTTTAACCAGTCTCGACGTTTTATCCCTTTAATAGAATCGGGAGGTGGTTTAGATGACTTTCCATTAAGTACCATCTCCCATGTTTTGTCTAAATTGAGGCCATCCGATTGCTGTCTGCCCACTCAGCGATATTTTGAACTTGATTGCTGTCTCCAGCGATAATTAATTTGGAATTAGGATCAGAATCCAATATGGTTTCCTCACAGTTAATCAAAAACTCAGTTAAGTCCGATGACATTTGAGAGTCAAGTGGATGGTACACAGCGGATGGGCAGAATGGTTCAAGTGCTGCCAACCGTGGCGCTTACATAACCGACTCTTCACAAATCTTTCTGTTCCAGTACAGATATTCTATGAGATTGCAATAATGAAGGGTTTACTTTATGGAGAAAATCAACTTTGTGAATAATTCACAAAGTTGTTATACTATGGTTGATTACGACCGTGAACTCTGGAGAGGAGGAGCACGTTGTCGACTCAATAACTACTTTTTTGTAGAACCATTTTGAATAAACAAAAAATATTCCGCTTAGGCTTTATGAATAAGAGATACTAAACAAACTCCGCAATACCCATATGGTGCATTATCTATCGTCTCACACCCATCTCACCTTTTTTAAAATGTAGCATTTTCTAAGTCACAGAAGAGAAATTCCATATCTCCGTGCGATCATGTAATGTTCTCTTTATTATATATACACCAATGAAATACGAAGCTATTTCAGTTTATTATTATATCTCTAACTTTGTACGCGCGTGGTCAATTTTGCGGGTCGAATTCTACAGTACGGCTTCGCGCTTGGGCCATAAATCAAGGTGAAAAATGTCGGTCCGTAAGTTACAGTACGGAACTCAAACTCGGTTAGGAAGAGGTAAATAAAAAAAGGTAAAGTCAGCTTACAGGCCTAGTTGCCCATCAGGCCGGAGCTTATCCCCGGTTTCTGTAGCATGAAGCGACTAGGAGTATTTATACTCCCCCCTGGATGGGATGCTAGTCCATCCCAGGGTTACCTCCAGCATTTCGCTGGTACACATTTATACACCTGGGTGGAGAGAGGCACCGAGGGAGTAAAGTGTCTTGCCCAAGAACACAACACAATGTCCCCAGCCAGGTCCGGAACCCGGACCATTTGCTCCGAAGTCGAGCACACTAACCATGAGCCCACCGCGCCTCCCTCATATTAGGGAGCTTTAGCAACGACGACGGGAACGGCAACGAGAACGTCATGTAAAAACATAAATTCACGTTATTGCGATCACTTCGCGACTATTCCAAGCCTTTTAATATGACAAAGGTGTTTCAGTCCTTCAGGAATGAAACCGTTACGAGCGGCGCTTAATTTAGGGAGAAAAATGAAAATTTATCTCCAGGTGCTGACGTTCGCCATAACACCTCAAACTTGGTAATTTCACGTTGTTGCTTTGCTGACGACGGCAAAGAAATGGACAAAAATGAAAAACGCACGTGCAGGGCGTGCAAAGCTAATGTTTTTGCCCACTAAATATGCAAATTTGTGACGTTCTCGTTGCCGTCGCCGTTGTCGTGGAGCCAACAACGGCGACGGCAACGAGAACGTCATCTCAAAATATAAATTCGCGTTATTGTAATCGCCTCGTTAATATTTCAACTATTTTAATATGACGGGGTTGTGGTAGTTCCTCAAAAATGACGCTGGTAGGAACGGCGCTCAATTTAGGACAGAAAATGAAAATTTATCCTCAAGTAATGACGTTGT